>NW_028145515.1:837500-1037500 GCF_977016875.1 Pavona decussata | reverse complement strand
GTATACTTCGTGTGTTATTCGCTCACTCTTTCAGGTTTCTTTGCCATCACTCTACCTCAACGTTTTAATTTTTTTCTCTTTCAGCCAAGAATTGACCAGTACTTTGCTCAAATCCAAAGAATAATTCAAGCGAGGATAACCTCTTCTCGCGTGAGATTCATGATGCAGCATATTGTCGACTTAAGGGAGAATGATTGGGTGTCTCAGTTGGAGGACAACGACCCTAAGACGATTGATCAGATACGCGCAGAGGCTGCTATCCACGCCGAATGGGGTCAGCTAGGTAAGACTTTTCCTTCAATTCTAAGCATTTCCACTTACAGCACAGGCAGTCCAACCTCACGTCGCGATAGAGCGACTAATAATTGACCTTTCCGGCGTTAGATTTCACATGTAGGGTCATGTGACTTCTAATGTAAACACTAATCACTTGTCACTAGTAGGACGATGACCTTTGAGTGCAGGCGGTATTGGGTTACAGGCGGCCGTTGAGAATTCGAGCGCTTTATAAATTTTAACATTCATTCAATAAAATGACCAAAATTAACTCACCGCTGGCGTATTCGTTTGTATTTTGGGTTTATTCACCGTTTTGGTTTTCTTTGAAACTGCCTCTATGGAATAACGTTTGTAATTATTAATTCATATTGTGAATTGTGGGAAAGTACCAAACTTCAAAGAGGGGGTCTTTATTGATAAACTTCCCTGCTTTGTGTTGTTTTTCTTAGAATATTCAGTAAAATATAAAAACGTGTAGTTTCCAGTTGCCACATAGAAGTACATGGCAAAGGATCAAGAGGTCTATGGTACTATCTACTACTATGGTACCCTTAATTTAAGTTATCATTTTCATGCTCTTTAGGTTTACGAAATAAAGAGACACGACAACTCAACCAGTCAACAAGATTTGAGGACTTGAATGGTGGGCAGTGTCAGGTGAAGTTCAAAACCTCCCTCACATGGTTTCTCGTTTTGAAGACAATGTATCAGTGAATTGGAAAATCACTTTGTTTTCTGCATATGTTTGTAATATGGGGCACGTCAATCAAATACAAAGAATTGGCAAGAGTTTTCTAATGTTAGTGCTGAGCTTTCAAGTTAATTACGGACAATATTATTAATTTTTGACAAGCTAAAGGGACCCGGCGAGTCTACCTCACCAAATCCATAACAAAACAAGACGCTGTAGGAGCGTATACTTGGGCGTCGTTGCATTAGGCGTATTTGAGTATCAACATTAGTTCAGTCTTTGATGACAGGTGAACGAAAAAACACTTAAAGATTAAAAACGTTCTCTGGTTAAAAATTGAAAAACTATAAGCTTTCGACAACCGTCAGGACTGTTGTGTTGAAGACGACAGGATGGTTTGCGAAAGCTCATACCTTTTCAATTGTTAACCTGAGAACGTTTTTGATCTTTAATCATCACGAATCCTGGTTACGGCTTTTCAATTTTCTTACGAAAAAAACTTGCTGTGAGTCTAAGGTATCGCTTTGTACGTGTTTCGATGCGATCGTGCGCCCAGTAGAATACCAGTGAAAAAACTGAAACGCCTATCACAGGAAGCCCGGAAAATTTGTGTGTAAAAGTAGACGCAAAAATATTTTGTTGTGAAAAATTCCTCGATATCTTGGATGCAAAAAATGGTTACAAAATCTCGTTTATCGCAAATACAATTACACAAACCCGTGAAATCCAACAAGATTGTTATTTTTGCTAAGAAATAAACTTCGCCTGACGAGATCTCCAGTCAGTTACGTTATTTTAACTGGAACACTTTTTCTTTGGTTGACTAGGTACAGTTACCTTCATAGTTTTCCCTGTCACATCACTACTATCATCAAACACAATTACAATAGATTTTGCTGATGATGCACAATTGGAACGTGCTAAAATACACGACTATATGAAAAGGGATAACGTGCAATAAAAGAGGAGTATTTCGACACTTTCTTTTCTGGATATTAATACAAACAGAAAAATCACTATATTTACCACAAGAGGTACGAAAGTGGAGTAATTGCTTTCCATTTTCCTTTGTTGACGACGTGTCTCTTTTGGTAAACACAAGATAGCTACTGATCCCTGCTACTGGCAGCTTCTTCTTTCGCTTCTTCTTCTTTAGACATAGACATCACCATTCTTACATTGATCACCAGCTGTGCGAATCCTAACAATGTTAACGTTTCTGCAAATGCCTGTACTCAAACTTTTGTCCATTCCACCCGTAGTGTCCTCACATTCTGGTTGCTTATTTTGTCCATTTGATATCACTGAATGTATCTTCAATGTCCTTGCTCTTTTTTTTTTTTTTTTTTTTTTGGGGGGGGGGGGGGGGTTCGTGCACCAAGCTGTTCCGAAAACGCTCAACATCATTTAGCGTGCGAGGTGAGTCTACCACGAACGGCGTACTAGACCACATTTTTAACGCAGTATTGACTCACCTTGAGTGTCAAAAAGCCATCATCTCGGTCCAACCGCAAGGTAAACAAGCAAACGGCCCCTTGATCGCTTTCACTCCATAAATCACGCTTCGATCGCATTTTGCAAATGAAGTATAAACTTTGTCACATGGTCATCTCTGTCACCAAAATAACGGATTAAATGATTCCCCTTGCGGTTTCAAGCCGCAAATCACAGACACGCCAATTGCCGCATTTAACATGTCGTAAGCGAACTAGACAACACCGTAGGTTTTTAATTTCGTCCGTCACTTGGTTCAACCATTAACAACGCACCACATTTCGCGATGACTGAAATCATTCTTTACTTCCTTTAAAATTAACACCGACACTCCGAAACACTTTCTTACATGTCCAAAAATATTATCTGCAAAGTTTATGAATATTAGTACGCATCCATACTATTAAACAGAATCAAAACTTAAACTTTGTCGCGCGTTCGCGATCCATCGACAGATACAGTAAACGGCCTGGTCTTGCCCCACACTTAACGCACGCGCATTAGAGCGCGATTGCACTTTGACGGCTACATAGAAAACCGCCGAATTTAATACTTGGGCTCCACATGACTTCCAAGTAAAAATTTTAAAATAGAAAAAAAATTAGTAAACGAACTGTGATGACAAAGTGAATAAATCAAGAAGTTAGTAATCAATGGGAATTGCAGTGGAAATGTTGCGTCTCGGGGATGGAGCACAGCAGTAGAACCCGGAGAAAACATTCAACGAACTGGGTGACTTAAATGCTCTTGGTCGTATTGGGAACGACGAACAACATGAAAATTCAGGCTGCAAATGTGGAATTAAGTGCAGTGTTCAAAATATAACTGGTTGAACGCGATTTTCAAAAAAAAAAAAGGCCAAATAATCTTTGTCTACTTATACCCACATAAATAGACTTTCGTACCTCTGAATAACTCTTTGAGCAAGGGCAAAACCCAACAACAGAGGTCTCAGCCAATGTAAAATGTGATGCCAAGTTGTGGAGTTTGAGCCCAGCACTCACTAATGAAAGGAGATTGCTCTCATTTCGTTTTTTTTTTTTTTTGCAAATGAAGTGATGGTGGATGGTTATCTTACCTCCTTTGTTCAAGCTTCAGCTCAGTATTCTAGCAATTTCTTGATAGAAGTTGTGCATACCACTTTTCTAAGCTTGATAAGATTCCTGTTTAATTAAGACCAAACTGCCAAGCTTAAATTAATGGATGTAGGGCCGTGGCCAGCATGAGGAAAGACGAGGCACTTGTTGCTCCTCTAAGTTTTATCCCGAAATTAAAGAAATATAGAGTTAGTAACAACAATTTAATGTTTTTCCAAGTAGCTTTTACAATTGCCTCGTGAAAGCAATCCTAATAAGATGAAAGAATATAGGGAAGAATTCAAATGATTCAAGAGGGCAATTTTTTCAAAATTAAACGTGTCAACAAATTAAAAATTCTTCAGATGCAGCTGGAGTGCGGGAATGTAAAGAATTTCGACTTGTGAGTTCGCAACATAATTTCCATCCTCGTGCATCTTAAGCAACAGCCATAAGTTCTGGTTGCCTGCATGACCCCTACTCCATGTTGGCCGCATAAAGCACCATTCCCACGCTCATGGCGCTTTACAAATATATGTGTAAAACAATACAGTCAGTAATAAAATCTATTTACGAAAAGAACAACATTTAAGTAACCATCTAAAGTTCACAAAATATTCACAATTTCAATAAAAACAACGAGTAGCTGTCCACAAAATGTTCAAAGAGGTATGTGTTAAGGCCTCCTTTGAAGCTCTCGGTAGAGTTTGACTTGCACTAGGCAAGTGGCAGATTGGTTCATAACCTTGGGGCACATACACAATAAATGCCCTATCACCATAGGTCTTTGTGAAAAAGTTCGGTTGATCTAATATAATAAAGCAAAACATAATATTTTTAGACCCCATAGGGACTTGCGTTTTATACAAGTACAAAACAGTCTTATTATTAACACTGTAATTTTCATCAACTTTCAATGACAGAGTTTCCAGCGTTGCACTGGAGGACGCAGAGAAAGCAGAGGGTTTTCCGATTTCTCACCTAGGGCCGCAGCTTCAACCGCTGAGGTCACGGTGGCTGAGCCATCTTACGCTGCTGCAGCAACTAGAGAAATAATGGAGAGAAAAGCGCTATCCATTGTTGACGAGTACCTTAACATCAGGGACTTGAAGGTTGGTTCATTATAGTGCATCATAAATTTGTACTCCACGCCAGCAACTGAATCGTAACAAAGTTGGGCTAGTTTTGAATATGTGGTTTTCTTTTTCTAAAGGAGACGACTAAAAGCCTTAAAGAACTTCAGTCCCAATCAACACACCATATTTTTGTCATTACGGCCTTTAACCACACTATTGAGAAGACGTTTGCAGATAGAAATGCTACTGGCAAGCTTCTACTGTTTTTGGTGCACGATGGTGTTCTCACAGCTCAACAGTACCTGATTGGGTATGTTTGATTGTATGAAGTACAAGTTCTCTTCTTCTGGGGCAAATTAGCTTCTCTTGTAAGGTTTTGCGCTGATAGTTGAGACTGCATCGTCGTCTAAAACAAATGCCGCTGCTACATATTTATTTCGTAAATTTTATCAATTAGAGTAGGTTTTTTAATGTGACTATGAAGTTTCTTTAATATATATATGTATTTTTCTCACATTTGTAATTGGCATTTTTATAGAGTTGTAAAGCATTGAGACTTAGTGTAATGCTTAATTATATTAATTAACATATGGGAGTCCAGTAAAATTCGATAGATAGATAGTTTAATAATCAATACATGGCAGCCCGAAGGCTGAATTGCGTATTTACAATTAATAAATTCGATAAAAAGTACATAAAAGTGTATAATTAGAAACTTACATAAGAGCCCTACATTCTTCGTCTTCGGGCATGCGCATGTAGTTCGTAAACACACTTCAGTAAAGTAGGTACGTTTCCTAGTTCGTTTAATTTGGAGAGACATTTTAATGTTAAATAATAAAATTCACTGCTATAACACACACATACTGGAAGTTCTAGTTCTACATTAAAGTTTTTGCGTTTCAGATACTTTAAATACATGTAGCTCTGTTTTGTTTGCAGGCTAGATCAAATCTTTGAATTTGCTGAAGATAGAGAAATCGATGTCCCACACTTATGGAAATACTTAGGAGAGCTACTGGGCCCAACAGTCTTTGGTGCACATATCAATCTGGACGAGTTATTTAAAAGTGTGTTAACATATGTGCCAAAACACAAAGCGGCCGAGCTGTTTGCACACATGCTGCAGTGTGCCACAAATGACATGGTAAGTTTAATTCAATATGACATTAACATTTTTGAGGTTTTACGTTTTTGCTATATTTAGGAATTTCTTTTTAATCCATGAAAAATAGATTTATCTAAAGAAGTAAAGTAGGTAGCAACCTCGTTCCCAGGTCTCTCCTCTTAACCTCTCTAGGACGTTAAGAGGAGAGACCCTGGGAACGAGGTTGAGTAGGTAGAAAAGCGAAATTTACAAAACGCTGTGTGGTAACCTGCTATCCGAAGAAAATCAGCGGAAGCCATAGCTTGAAAAATGGCACTTGATCACAGTGTAACTGTTTATAGGCGTTTAATAAAGCATTATATTGTATGACATCCAGTTTCTTATTCTTTGTGATTTGAAGGTACGGCCCAATTTATACTGCGCATTTCAGTATTCAAATATAATTCAAGCCCCCGAAAAGGTCACAGTTAAATCAGCCCGAAAGACCGCACAAACAGGAAGTAGTACATTTAATTGCCAGGTGTGAATAGCATTAAAGTGGACTGAAATTCAAAACGTAGACTAGACGGAAGCTCTCAGAAACAAAATCAGTAGTGCAACGTTTGAGGGTGCACCTCTCTGACCAGCAGCTGTGCAATTGAGTTGGTTTCGTGAAACCTATTCTTGAATACGGATTGGCCGGGAACGGAAGGGTGGTAAATATTTACGGGTGTACCTAAATTTCGGAATCCGAAATAAAAAGAAAAATCAAAATTCGTCGTCTGTTACGGACCTGCCAAGGCCGGTGAATAACATGTTTTTTTTTTTTTGTTTTTTTTAGTTTTTTAGTTTTTTTAGATGATTGAGGCGAATGGTTCTTCGAACAGTCTATGCGCGCTACGTCACACTATCACTCTCTAGTTAAATTTTGCTTATGAAGAAAGCCGTGCGTATAAACCTCAGGGAGAAAGGCTTGACCAACGATAAAACAGACTTGAAACATATCCTGGAGTAATAAGTGAAAAAAATTTCCGTGATGTTTCATGGCAAGAAGTACAGATAGGGTGTCAGGAAAACGCAGGGTCGGGGTCTCTCGTTTTTTTTTTTATAATAATAATAATAATAATAATAATAATAATAATAATAATAATAATAATAATAATAATAATAATAATAATAATAATATATTCGCTATCACCAAACGGATCAAACATGAATTATACACTGAGCTTCATAAGAAGGGCTTTCAATCGTTTTCCACTTGATCAACCATCACCCTCTACAACACGTTGGAAGGGCGTTTTTTTTTTAAATTTGAATGCAGTTTTTAAATTTACATGTCAGTTTTGAACATCGCCAACGAGATTTCAGAGTTCCCGTAGAAATTTCCGTAGGTTATTGACGGCATAAACCTATGAATTTTTCTTTACATTACATCATTAAGTATTTCAAGAATACCAATTGTCTCCCAAGTATTTTGAATCTTTTTTTTTTGTTTTTTTTCAGTTAATGCGTCTTTTTCGGAAAGATTTCCAGGGGAATGTTCGACGCTCCATCGGACGCGTCTCCTTCATCCGTTTGAGAGCTACGCTCCTTGTTCGTTTCCTGCTTCTTTCCGCGGCTTCCTTTTTCTTTGATGGTTTTTGGGCATCTCAAATGGATAGCAAATATATTTTAACTGCCATTTGAGGCTGCGAAACTGGAAAGATACTACGAGTACATTTTAGGCGTGACCGCTATCTTTCGTGCCTCGTCCCAGTCCCCAAGTTTTTGAACTTTGCTTATTCATCGTCTGTGTTTTCGTTTTCTTTCTCCCTCCCTTTCTCTTCTTTCCACGTTTGTCGGCATATTCAACGAGTACAGGTTTCCTTGAAAATTTTCGGTTTGTTTTTCTAAAAAGCAACTGGCCACGCAACTTCCCGCAAAAGAAGGGTTAACTTAAATGTGGCATTTCACAAATGGCATACATGGAGGGCCATACGTACGTACGGACGGTTGCACAATGACCTCATAACCTAACCAATATTTTTTTGCATTCACGGGTTATCAATTTCTGTTAGCTATGGAGCTAAAATGAGTTCCAAATCGTCTGTTGCTGCGTAGGTCGTCTCTGAATCTGCTTCAGAGGACGACATTGTCGATTCTGGTACAAGTTCGACTTCGTTCGAATCAATTTTATCGCTCATAGACTACGATCAACAAAGAGAATAAATGCAGCACCAAGCAGCGCTGAATTCTCGGTTGTTGTTTTGACGTCACAATTCTGGTTCGCTCCAAACCTCTCCTTTCTTGGCCGTAAACCAAACTTTTTAAAATTCGATAGGTCATATAAATTCAAGGTTTAAATCAAATCACAAAATTTTTGCGCAGAAATGATCCAGATAATAATATTTATTTGAGCGAAAAAAAAAATGGAGGGGGTGGTGGGGTGGGGTGCACTTTAAAAAATTAATTATCTGTCCATCTGAACACAGATTTGATATTGATTGGCTGTTAACAGTGAGTACAGCTTTATAAAGCCATTATACTTATTTTATTGTCAAGTGCTGACGATTTTTTCTTCATCTTATCTAGAGTCTTGAAGATGTGTCTGCCATTTTGCATAGATATAATGTTACGCTAGAGACCTTCTGCAGTTCAGAGGAAGAAGCAAGGAAATTAGCCGGGGAGAAGGTACGTGAAGTTGCGTATTGAACTTGAATAAACACCCTCCTGCAGCGTTATTGCAAACTCTTACCTGAGATGAAGCGTTTATCCAACTGACGCGTTGAATTATGCCGGCGCGTTTGTGTCAAAATTTTTTAATGTGCAACTAGCTAGAAATTCGCAACAAATTAATCGCAATGAAAATGCCACGTTCAAACACAACGGCAATAAACTTTATTAGAACGGAAATACAATAAAACGGAAGGAGCATTAGAGAGAGTTTGGGTTCAGGGTGGCGGGATCGAACTTCCTTGCAAATACTTTCAGTCTTCGCACCGAAGGAATTCAAGGTGCGAGTGAAGAGCGAACTGCGTAAAAGACAATAAACTTCAACTCTTGTTGACCGCATTGCTTTAGTGCACTGAATCATTCTTTTATGAATAAAAAAGGCTTCCTGATGATGGGGATTGTGTGTAGTTTGCTTTGGTGTATATAATTGAGGATAATTTCCAAATACAAGTCCCCGGGGGCTTATTATGGGAGGTATTTTTGCGTTTCAGATTTAAGGGGGCTTCTATGTGGAGGGGGTTATTTTCGAAATTTTACGGCAATAATAATAATAATAATAATAATAATAATAATAATAATAATAATAATAATAATAATAATAATAATAATAATAATAATAATAATAATGATAATACAGTCGAACCTGTATATAACGGCCACCCTCGGGACTTGAGCAACTGGCCGCTTAATACAGGTGGCCGCTCAATACAGGATCACTAAAAATACTAAATGGGCGTTGTCTAATGTCAATTTTAATGGTGTCTATCATACAAAAACTTTTCATGCGAAAAAACAACTGGACAATCAACACTCTTTCAAGAGATCAATACTTTAAACAAAGTTCAGTGCCAACTTGTAACTTAATGGTATAATATACGTAACATTGTGTAAAAGCACTGTGCAGTAAATTGTCCTCTACTCTTGTACGGTGTACAGTACTGTATTTCTAACTCACTCACTTACGTGACTTGCAGTTCACAACAAAATATCTCATTCCGTCATTTCATAGTTGTTACGATCGAAGTGGAGTTATAACGGTAATGTTGCTAATTAAAAGTAACACAATATATAACAAAATTCTTCAAGTTAAAAAAGGAACTGAGGGTAAGAATTACAGCGACTTAAACAAGTGGGACACGTGCGTTTGGCACCTCGAAATTTGAAACTTTTGTTTGTAGAGCAAGTCGTTGACTGCCGGCACTCCCAGCGACAATTCCTGTTATCCATGGTACTGTGTATATGGCTTTTCCATTCAAGGGTGGCCGCTTAATACAGGTAAAAATAACAAAGAAAGACAAACATGGGACTGCTACAGGGTGGCCGCGGCCGCTTAATAGAGGTGGCCGCCTAATACAGGTACCAAATACAGCGTTTGTATGCGCGAAAAATCGGGGCTTTAAAAAGTGGCCGCTTAATAGAGGGTGGCCGCTTAATACAGGGCCGTTATATACAGGTTCGACTGTAATAATAATAATAATAATAATTTTTTAAATGAAAATTAACAGATGTCTTTATTAAAATATTCCAAGGAAAATTGATATTTACAAGTTAAAAGAAGAAAAAAGAATAGCAGTAAACCTATTAATTCAATTGTCATTAAAAAAAAGAGTATTTCGAAGTACAACAGAGCTGTTTTCAAGCACAATATTTTTAAAAAAATAATAATAATAAATTTAAAGAAAGAATAAAAGTCATTCATGTGACCAATCATACACTAAAATGAGAAAAAACTCAGGAACCCCTTTTAATCAACCCATAATAAAGTATCTATAGCAGTCTAGGGAAATCTTGCTTGGCCCTTCCCTATTTCTAGATCCCCGTCCTTAACATCTAAGTTCCTCCTTCTCGGGGTTCTCCATCCCCTTAGGCATGGGAGCGCGCTCTGCAAGATTGCAAAGGACACTTTTGCCCTGACCCATGAAATAATAATAATAATAATAATAATAATAATAATAATAATAATAATAATAATAATAATAATAATAATATAATAATAATAATAATAATAATAATAATAATAATAATAATTAGAAAGGTGCTTGGTATCTGAAAAGAGTGATTGACTTGAGTTACGATGCCCCAGGTGCATGGTTTGCGCCCGGCTGATGCACAAAATGAACACCCACAAAGACTGTGATAGTAGAGACAGTAATAATAATAATAATAATAATAATAATAATAATAATAATAATAATTTTTTTTATAAATTTATAATAATCTCATTATTAAAATATTCCAAGTAAATTGTTATTTACAAGTTAAAAGTAGAGAAAAGAGCTGTTAAAACTTATTTATAATTCTTTTCGATTAAAAAAAAGATACTATTTTCAAGCACTTTTTTTTTTTGGAAGAAAAACGAAAAAAATCCAAATCTCATCAAGTTACTATAGTATTCTTATTCGTTTACTGGTTTTTACCTAATAAGAAAATCACATTAAACTATATTATATAAAAAGAAACAAGAAAAAGTATGTATAACAATTATAGGACCTAGATTTTGGCGAGGCATCTATCTAATTCAAAATCCGCTTCTCGAACAATTCTTCTAAGTGCTCTTCTAATTGCCCTTACCCTCTAGGACAGAGTAAAGCCGACCTAGGGATGGCTAAGGAGACTTTAGAACGTAATAATAATAATAATAATAATAATAATAAGGTTACGCTGCGCGCCCTATGTGGTTCTATTTTAGCATACATACGTTTTTTAACTGCACATAATAATTGATCAGTAATGATTTCTTGAAACATAAGCAAGCGAAAATTAAAGTTAATAGCCGACGTTTCGGCGTCATCGTGACACCATTTTCAAGGCAAAGTGGAAAAATTAATGCGAAGATTTGATTTCTATACTCTGCAGTCTCTACAAGTTAGCATATTAACAATGGATCGCAAGTTCTTCAAGTGAATACCTTTGTGCGAATCGAGTCTGTTTGCACGTTTAGGGATGGTTTAAGTTTTCTAATGAAAAGCATCTCCTTAATAAGGCAATCAAATTTGTTCGAACATTTAGCCAGCACGTGAAATTGTTCTGAAAGACGTACCTCCTTTTTAAGTCTAGCTTCTGAAGTCAAGTTCCAAGTTCTAAGCGTTTTTCTTGTCGTCACATTCGTCTTGTAAGTATTCGTCGTTTATTTCGCTTGTCGTTTTCTGTTCGCTTTGTCATTCTCATTTTCAATGTAGTTTATTTATCTCTTTTATTTTATGTTATTTTCAGTTACCCTACCTTACGTACTTGCTTTCATCAATAAATTATGTTTGGTTGGTTTGGTTGGTCGTTTGCGACGACATGAACTATTTTGGTTGCCTAGCACGTGAACATAAATATAGAAATACATCAGGCGTTTGCAATGATTGTCGCTATGCATTAGCAGACTTTCAGTGTTAACATTTGTTTTTGTGAATCGATCTTATCGTTCACACTGGACCCCGAATGAAATTTATTGCGGCTTCTGTCAGCGTTTTATAACATCGGAAGATGCTTTCAATCTTGCTTTAATTGCTATTTTGGCTTTATCCAAGTGAACGTAGATATAGAAAAACATCAAGTGTTTGCGATGATTGTCGCTATACATTAGCAAACTTTCAGTGTTTACATTTGTTCTGGTGAATCGATCTTATCGCTGGACCCCGAATGAAAAATTGATTGCGAAACTGAAGTTATAGTTTCCCATCTTACCCTTAGCTTTTCACATGTCTATGGAATTGTCTGAACATTTAAAATTAATTAATTGTCATTTTTTTTTTGCATTTTCCGTAGTGAAAACAACAACAACCGTAATGAAGCGTTTTCTATTCCAGTATTTAAAAATGCACGTGAAGTCCGCGCTTTGGTGTGATCGTTCGAGGGCTTGTACAGTTCATCATTTCAAAATCTTCAAATCCTTTCTTTCCGCGGTCGAGTGATCTTTGGACTATTTTATTTAATTTCGAACTCCAAAACCCTATAGTTTAACTGAAGGAGATCGTAAGAACTTGCCAAATTTGCCAACGTTTAAGACACATACCAAACGTTTACGACATACTGAGCGAGCGACTGATCGAGCGAGCGAGTGAATTCGCGTCACATTACGATAGCTCGTTCATTGCGCATGCGTGTATTCACGAGTTAAAAACTTTAATTTCAGTTTTATCTTGATTTAAGTAGAGGCTTTCGTAATTCAATACCTTTAACGCAATCCTCAATTCTAGACTTGCTAAGTTCCATGTCTTCTGGAGAACCTGTATCAATAGATACCTACAACTGGGGATCATCAGCGTTTGTCCCATGAACCTAGTTTAATGGCCTTAGCTCCCACGAGTCTCATGTAGCTTAGTGATAGAGCATCTGAACTAGTAATCGGAAGGTCTTTGGTTCCACTCTTGCTGGGAGCACTCAGATTTTTTTCCGTGTATGCCTGTGTCATTTACTGATTAATTCATCATTCTCATGAAAATTTAAGCTATGATGCCTAGCGATCGCACCCAAGGGAGATGTTACAATTTTGTCAAACTCATGAAACGTTTTGTGCTATCGTAGCCATTTCTGTTTATACCAGTGTCCTTCGTTTTAAGAAGTACTGACCCTTATGCGTGCTTGTTTTGTTAACAATGGTTCATATTATATCCAGAATATTGAATTTGCCCTCGGACAGGCAAGTTGGTCTTCTGAGACCACTTGTGCAACCAGCCAACATTCTGCAATAGAAGAAGAGCTGAGGACTCTTGTGTTGAAGAGAAAAGCAAGCAACTATGAAGTATTTGCCTGGATCAAAGTAAGTGGACTCGACAAACTGTAAAGTTGTTAATTTACAGTGATGAATTAAGCGGTTTGTCATATTTAGACCATCCAGACTTGATTCAAGAACTTTTTAATCTTTCCACACTTTTTGATACTCAGTCAGGTCTCATTTTATTTTCACTGGAACGACTGAATTTCAGTGTTCACGAAACCATTGCTCGTGGAAAGTCGCTCAGGTGTCACTGAGTGGGATGAGTTTGTAGCCGTACTTATTGTGGTGGAGTTTTATAGAGAAACCATACTATCAGGGTTTATTTTTGAGTGCGACGTTGTGTGATTACCGTAGACAAAAAAGATATGGGTACATTAAGTTGTATAAATGTGCCGACCGTTGTGCGCAAATTTCAGCCAGGAAGGCCGTGTTTCCTACAAAACGATTTGACAATCAAAACCTTCTGTAAACATGGTCATATCATTTTGAAATCGTTTTGTACTATTCACCTTTGAATACAACACTGCAAATTTAATCTGCTGTCGATCAACTTATAAGCAGTTCCTGGCAATATCTCAAAATGTTAATTTTATGTCACCAATAGACCATTTCCGAGTTGCTTCGAACTTCATTATAAAAGCGAGGCTAAGTGCAAAGTTTTTGTTATGAAAATTAGTTTTCATTCATATGCAAACAAAACTGATTTTCATATGCAAAGTTTTGCACTTAGCCTCACTTTCATAGTGAGGTTCACAGCAACTCGGAAATGGCCTATTCATCGTTGATTCTTATGTTCTGTATTCAAGGCTGACATATCTTGGACCCTTTTCGTGAAAAAAGGCCTTCCACAACTTCCGAGGAGAGCCTAATGGATCCCAAAAGCTAGTTTCTAGGATGCATCCTGTACACTTCGTTCAGACTATGACAACATCAAACTGAGTTCATCAAAGATCTTTTTTGACATTGGAGCATTCTTTTCCTTGATCAGCGTTGGTTCCTTGATTTTTTTTTTTTTTTTTTTTTTTCAGAAAAACGTACCTGCTGCACATACAAAAAAATCTCCATTCATCAGAGCCCTGGTAACAGTCGTTTGTGAAGGGGCTTTACAACGAGGTAATAATATTTCTTTTTTCTTTTTGTTATTAGTTGAGAATGTATGTAAACAGGAACTCTCTTTTGGGTTAGAAATGTGCAGGGACTACTTGTTTCCCCGAAACCGAACAGATACTCGAGAGTAAAAGTTAGAGCTTGGAGGAACAGTTAGTAACCACAAAGAAATATTCTTAGAAACATAAAACAAACCAAATGTCCCTTATTATACAGTTAATTCGTGTTTTTCTATATCTTTGCTGCGATGATGACTTTTAATTTGTTGAAGGTGCCTACCAGTCAGTTGCCTTTCCATCTGAAATCAAACTTCACACCTCAGTTATTTCCGAGATAGTTGTTTTGAAAAATCTAATTGATTGAAAGCATACTGACAATATTTGAGCATATGGTGTAGGCTACTGGAATCCAGAAAGAAAATTGGGGTAGCAGTAAATTACAGTATGAATTTTTCTTTCCAAATTGAAGCTTTATTATTTCTGAAAAATGCATGGTTACTCCAAGTTTTCTTTCTGGATACCAAAAGCACTTCCCAAGTTCTGCTTTCTGCGCATAGTTTTTCAAGTTTGGAGCGTAATGAGTGCAAAATAAAGCATTTTGTGAGCCATTCACATTCGAGGAAGTAGTAATGGTTATGATTAATTAATTAACTTATTAAATGATTTATGGCAAGGATAATGGTAGCAATCACAGTTCCCGTTATGTAGAAAATTGCATCAGATTATCGTATCATCAGATCTTCACAAGCACAGTTTTCGTCATATTCTTGTGCATTCTTGTGCACATAAACTGAAAGCCCTTCAAGTTGTTCATTCTTTTTATTTTTTAACAGAAAAGGGAGGACGTTGCTTATGCAACATTGATAAATTCAAAGATAGAAAACCTCTTCTTCAAAGATATATTTGCAAGCAGGCCAATCTAGAGCTGGAAGCGCTTTACGCAGTGCAGTCACTTTTTGTTCGGTTGGATCATCCTCCAGGTATGATTTTCATGCGCTGTGAGACCCGCTATAACTAACACCCGCACTTGAATTTGTTTTTAAAGGGGCTTATCTAGTAAAGGCGAGATCAAAATTTGTCATTTTGTAATGCCTTTAACCTAGCCCGGTAGACTACGAATATGTCCACCTTTAATCGCTCCCAGCTGCTCTTAACGATGAGATGCCACGATATTTAAAGGCTACTAAATCAGTGACCAAACTGTTTGCAATTCATATTGTGATTGGCTGAATCCACTGAGGTAAGCCCAACTATCGATCGTTATTCAGTCTTGGAAAGCATGCATGCAGTTGGACGTCCCTTCTCTGGCTAGTGTTTGTTGCTGTTTCTACAGGGCAGCCATCCTAATTCTGTGCTGAGACTCGACTTTGAGATTTCTGGTTATTTAGATAGTTGTTTGTTAGCAATACCCAGGCCCCTCTGCTTTAAAATTGTTTGATTGGTCTGATTGGTAAGAACGATAACTTGAGCCATTTTCAATGTAACAATACTCCAAAATTTTAACTAGCACAAAAAGAATGACTCAATGTTCTCTTAGAGTAATCATTTAGCTTGTTAAGCGTAATTTTTCTTGTGATTCGTTGCTTTTTAGCAGGGATATGAATTTTCAACGAGAACCACCTTTTTGCATCGCTGCGCTTGTAAACTTGACGTGCAGCTACGAAATTGAGCTGCTTCACCCTAAATTAACAGCGTTTCAATTAGTTTAAAGAGAAATTGAAATGCAAGTCAAACATTCTGGTATTTTGACTCTCTTCTGAGTAAAGAACAGTGCTTGAAGTAATTTTAGTTCTGTGATATTAGCCGGGGAAAACGCACAGTTCGTAATTAAGACAACATGGCGACGTCAATTGGTGAATTGGGCGGCCTATGACAAGCATCGTAAAAACGAACCAGCACAAGAATATCTCGGTGTTTAAGGCGGTGCGTGGACGAGAAAATAAAAATAGCAGCAATAAAATGATGCGACCAGCGTAACTCGTGAAGGTTTAGAAAAGACAGCTTCAATGACAGTTGAAAAAGTGTGGTGTGGTCCACAAAAGCTAGTGTTTTGAAATTCATCGTGTATAAATAAAAGGTATGGTATGGGGCTTCTTGCCCGTTACTTCATTGGCAAAAACGAAACACAAGGGGCGGAAAAAAAAAATTTGTGGACAAAGTCCCTCACCTCGTGCAAGAAATTCCTTAGTAACAGCAGCAGCAGCAGCAGCAGTAAAATGTTGCGACCAGCGTAACTCGTGAAGGTTAAGAAAAGACAACTTCAATGACAGTTGAAAAAGTGTGATATGGTCCTCAAAAGATACTTTCGAAACATCGAACTTTTGTTGCCGAGATTCCAACTTCTCCAGTACTTTATCTCACCACTCTCTAAACAGGACATTAACTCGTCTCTTTTACTCTTTACCCAACCAGGATTCATTAAGTCGTATTTTGATTGTTTATTTGACGAGGAGATTATCACAGAAGAAGTTTTCAATGCTTGGGAATGCAGTTCAGATGATGAACCTGGCAAGTTGATGGCCGTCACTGCTGCTTCCGATTTTTTTCGTTGGTTAAGAAGCTGCCCTGAGGAGACTGATGAATACTGGTGAGCAACGATAGATTTTTTGTCTGGAACTCTTTTTAGCGAAATTTCTCATCGGAAGGCCTCAACGGTCTCCGATATTCTCATGTAAAGATATATGATTTTACGGTACCAGAATTTTCAAGCTGTGCTCAGCCATGAAAACTCAAGATGTTCACTAGTTCGAGCTACGGATGATCGCACTTAATAACAAGACTTCAGTAAACTCGCTATTGCTGAGCTTTGAGTATCCGAGTAAAGCTTTTTTATTTCATCTCCACTGGTCTTGAACAGATTTCCTCGAGTCTTTTTAAAAACCTCTGGTATTCTTTCTTGCTCTTCCACCGGGGTTCTTCGTAGCCGCTACGGCGAAAATCTGGGTCACGTACTGGTATTTATTTAACTTACCAATTACGTAATAAACGAACTAGAAAGTAATAACAAAAGTAAAAACAAACTCTCTTAACTAAATAGTAACTGAAATATCGCAATGAGTGCCTTGAATTTTAAGGCATTGAACAACGAGAAGATCAACTCAATAAACGGAGGTTCGTGGTCCTCAAAAATTCAGCCGCGGTGCACATTGCATGCCGCTCGACAGAGTCTAAGCAGTTTTGCAGATAAAATGGCACCTTGATCTCATTTAATGTAGGAAAACAATCCTTTGATTGTTGTCTACGTTCCAAGGACGTGTTCTTGGTACAATTAGAGATAAGTTAAGATTTTAGGTAACAATATCTTGCAAATTGAGGGGTCAAAATTCTGTTGGGTAGGCCGTTCTGGTATTTTAACTTTAAACAATGAAATTCGAGCAATGTAAAGACTCACACTTGTATTGTTTTGCCGTTGGTTTTCTTCGGTTCATTTATCTTTGGTGATGGGAAACGAGACAATAAATGTTTTATTTATGGTGAATTGTCTACGAAATGCGATGAAAATATTAAACGTTCAAGTTTATTTATAGTGACTATTCTACTTAATGGGATGAAAATATTTAGAAGTTCAACGGTTCATGCTTCTCGTTATGTTTTTAGTGGGGTATTGTATTGGTATTGTATTGTATTGTATTGTTTTTGGTGGGGTATATGTAGTGCTGATCAAATGTTATTTTCTCCTGGTGTGAATTTGGTATGAGCAGGTGCAGGAGTTTCGCTTTGGACCGTTTCTCGTGAAACATATAACAATGAACTGTTTACATTTTACTGCTTTTGATCTTGGGTCAATCTTTCGCTGGTATTTACCTTGAAATGGCTATTCTAGTGTATCGTTTTGGGTAAAATTCCGCCATGTTTCTTACCGAATTTATACCAGCCGATGTTTTACTTTGAGTTACTCTAAAGGTCCCGCAGGACCCCTGCCTATGAATAAATTCATAAGTCGTGGTAGTTTGTTTACTCCTTAGCCTTCACATCTCTGAACTTGTGAAGTCGATTGCAATGAAAACTTGTAGGGCAGATGATGGAATTATATCATTAGTGTCCTTTTCCTGGTGGATTACGTATTACCGTGATGTTTTAAGCTACCTAAGTTGGTATTACCGAGGAGCAGTTTTTCTGTCCAAGTTTTCAGCTTGACAAGCGTCCTTACTTAAGTGATTGCATTATCTAAGGGTAAATCATAACCTCTTTTATGATGTCACAAACAATTTTTGTCGATTTTGTCAAGACTCGTTGAAAGTTATCGGCTTCTAAGGGAGTGAATATCTAAAGATTAGACTTTGAGGCGTTCGAATGACTTTTTGAAAGGGTTTTTTTTTTTAATTTAATTTTAATTTTTTTTTTGCAATTCCGCCTGTGTGGCGTCACAATAGAGTACTCTAACTTTACCTCCCTCGTGTACCATGCTCTGAAATTCTAATATCCTTGACGAAAATTTGGACACAAAATCTGATTGCCGTTTTGCGTCTCCGACGATCATACGAGTCAGCAATATATTCAACATCGTGCACTTTGTGAAGCTGTAAATGAAATTATGATAATTTGCAACAATCCAGTGCACGTGCACACCCGTTTCGGTTTCAAACAGTACCAATGGAATTTCAGTCAAGGAGGAAAGATTTTTAACTACCTGTAATGAGAACAAGGGTCCTGCGCGACCTTAAGGAGGTTCGCAGCAATTTTTCTGGCATTTGGATGAATCTTTTCAAATCAATATTTCCCACGGAAGACTTTCCCGATTTCCATCATTCTGCAACAAGGTGGTGTAGTGTGACGGAAATCGAAGCAAGCCTTCCATGCGAAATATTGATTCGAAAAGATTCACCCAAATGCCAGAAAGATTGCTGCGAGCCTCCTTAACCAAACCTCTTTGAATAGTAATATTGGAAAACTTGTTCATTTGAAGGTGTCTGTCAGCGTAAATATACTTTTTGCTCTGAGAACAAGTACTGTTTTTAGTAAGGGTTTTGAAACTTGTAAACTTGTACTCCGTAATGTATGGAAATAGGCGTGTACTTGTAGTACCGCCTTTCTTTTTGGAAAAAGAGAATTTACTGCTCTTTTGTTACTGTTACGCTTGAACCTTCATCTTAAGATTTTACATACTTCTTGTTGTCATTGTATAGTACAAATGATCACTGTAATTTTTATATTTTTCCCGTTGCTCTATTTTGGCTGGACGTTTTGAAGAACATTAATAAAACTTAAAAGAAAAGAATTACGGAAGCAGTGCATTAACGAATTTCGTCACTAACCAATCACGTAAAGGCTTACGTAAGCCTACATTAGCAGTTGATGAGGGTTTGACAGTAGGTTGTCAATCATACTCCAGCCAGCATAAAAGCAACTCGAGAAGTTCTAACATAGAGATTCTGTTAACGGAGCTGTAAGGTAAACTTGTGAAACCAGTAAATGAAGAACTTTAAAACGAAGATACCATTGTGTTTTGCTGTTAACAGATTGTACCAAAGCTGCTCCCCCAAGTTACTATTCTAAAAAATGCCCCTAAATCGAGAGATAAGTACATTCCTTTCGGGTCTCAAACTCGTCAAAATATCCAAAACTCGAGCAACTGGTTCACTCCTTTTGGACCCAAATTCGCGAAATGGGAAATAAGTTAATTTTTTTCTAGTCTTCAAATTCGTTAAAATAGCTTAAAATCGGGCCAAAAGTTAATACGTTTTTGCTCTCAAATTCGTGGAAATAGCCAGAAATCGGGCAATAAGTTCACTGCTGTTTGGGGTGAAAAAAGCTTAAAATCAATAAGTTCATTCCGTTGTGCTGTTGTTTCGTGATAGTTCTCTCCTTTCCGGTCTCAAATTAATGAAAAAAAAATCTAACTTGGCAGTAACTTTCATGAAATAAGCGAAAAATCGAGCTATAAATCAAACCTTTATGGTCTCAAATTCGAGAAAATAGCCAAAAAGGGAGCCATCAGTTCATTCCTTTCTGGTCTTTTCATATTCGTGAAGATAGCAAAATACCCATAGATACTTTCATTCCTTTCCGGTCTCAAATTAGCAAAGCTAGCCAAAACCTGACAGTAAAGTTTATTAACGCACAATAGGACAACACAAGCACAATAAAATGACAAAACATACCTAGTTTAACAAAACACTACACAACACCACAAAAATACAATAGAATTCAATACCATACAACACATCAGAAGACAAGAAAAGACAACACAACACAACACGGTACGATACGATATGGTACGATGCGATGCTAAGCCACACTTAATTTTGAATCCGAACACTGCTTTTCAAAACGTTTTCGATACTAAATGATTCTTAAAAATTTCGAAACAATTTTTGTTTCCTCGCAACAAATCTGTTTCGAAAAGAAATTTCCTTTTCACGAATTCGAGAACAAAAAACAATGAACTAATTTTTAATTACTCGATTTTTTGCTATTTTCTTGAATATGAGACCAGAAAGGAGTGTACAGTCGACTACCGATAACTCGAACCTTTTTCAATTTCCCTTGAAGGTTCGAGTTATCGGGAGATCGATTTATCGAGGGTAAGATTATATATAAAATGACCTGAAAGGAAAGGAAAATTGGTTCGAGTTAGCGCGAGGTTCAAGTTAGCGAGGGTTCGAGTTATCGGCAGTCGACTGTACTCATTGCTCGGTTTTGGCCTATTCCCACGAATTTGAGTCCAGAAATTGTCCCGCAAGCTAGTTGCTAGTTGCAGTAAAGGTTACACCGTTACAGAAATTATCACCATACGGCCTCTTAAGCTTCATACGGGCATCGAACGGAAAATGTTGAACTTTTGAAGGGATCAACTGAAAGACAGTTGAGGTTTACTCAACAAAATGACTTTACAGCAAACGAACACAGCTGATTTCCAATTAAGTCAACACACCGGCGCACCGTATTCGCCAAGAAACCAACTTACGAAGACTGAAGCAAAGGTTGTTGCAGGTCGATTTACCGGAGAATCCGTGATATAATACTTGTCTTCTAATATAATAGTTCATTATATCAGAAATATGTTACGCGAATTTCTTTCTATTCTTATCTAGCGGCAGAGTTTACCGAACGCGAATATTTAGGACATTATGGCTGGTCTGTCTACATTCTCTTTCTTTGTGTTTAGTCACTTATGTTAACATTTTAATTATGTCAAGTTCTTTGCATTAATTATGCTATCGCTTGTTATCCTGTTGGTTAATACGTGATGACGCAACTCGCTTTTGATTGGTTTGCCATCAAGATATTGTTATTTACTTATATAAGTGCGACACCACCCGGTTCGTTTGGGCGGAATCAGTAACCTAACGCACAGTCTACAGAATCAACCCTCCTCTTTTGTTATTTATAGAACCCATTCATTTCCATAGTACACTACAACGTAATACGGATTCGATTCTTTCCATCTAATCACCCTTCAAAAACAGAAAACACAAGACAACACAATAGGACAACTCCACAGCACAACCGAGTAATCTTAGAAACATTGTAAATAGTATCTTTCTCATCTTTTTCAGTATTTTCATTTATCATTTTCATTACTTTTTCCTTTTATTATTATTATTACTATTTTATTTTGTGACTATTCCTGTAAAGTAGCTGGTTAGCTAAGTGTTTAGTCACGTTAATAAACTTACTTACTTACTTACTTACTTACTTACTTACTTACTTACTTACTTACTTACTCACTTACTTACTTACTTACTTACTTACTTACTTACTTAATGAAATGACAAAACATATGTACATAACAAACACAAAACAAAGAAAGCACACTTTCGCAAGAAAACTACAAAGCACAACACAAGAGAAATACAATGAAATTCAATACAACACAACACAACACAACACAGCACGATACGATACGGTACGATGGGATGCGAATTAAGGGTACTTCCTGGGTTCGATAGGGTAAAAAAGGGAAAAAACATTTTTTTCGACCAAATAAAATTTGGGGATTTTATCTAACATTTACTGAAAAAAAAAATTGAAAAATATTAAAAAGCGCGCGAAATATTTTGGAAAACGTATTTCCATCTAAAAGTAAATAAATAAAAAAGGTGTCATAATCTTCTTAGTGCGAGACGCCCCAGAGGAAATTCTCGCGGCAAACGCTTCATCCGGGAGCTCTTATTTCAGAAATAGGCATATTTTGTTTACATCTCGCCTGCAGAAAATTTCTCACTTCGAATTTTCTATTCTTTGCCGGCGCTTCCCACATGGAAAAGTCATCAAAAAACGAAAAGACCCTGTGGATAAAATTCCAGAAGATGCCAGGGCCTAAGAAAAAGGGAAAGATAGGTTTCAGCGAAGATCGAAAACGTGATCTTGCAGAGAGCAACAAAGGCTCTTGGTTCGACCAAGAAACTCTAGTCGACGTTGAAGGTTCTGTCGAAGGTAATCAGGAAGAACTGGAGCAGCGGCCTTCAATTTAATCCACTGTTATTGGATCAAGTACACAGAGGTCGATTGCCGTGCAAAAGTCCTGCAGCCGTAACTTTGCAAGCGTCCCGTGAAATTATCAAATATCATATTCTACATCTGCTGGGCCGATTTCTTTCTTCTGCAGCGAGATAAAACCAAATAACGTTTTACTGCGCGTTTGTAATGAAACATTGGAATAAAATCAGCAAGAATTACACCGATGAAATAGAACTCAACAGAAGCGTATCAGCCCACGTGTAATACTGGAGATAGCGCGTTCTGCGTGGCCCTTTCTCTCGCTTTTTGCTCCGCTCCACGCTATCTTGAATATTTCTTACGAAGAAATCACCATCGTACCTAAATAACAGTAAAAAGGCGATTTTCTTTCATTGTACATTTCCTTTGATACGAAATGAATAATCGCTTTAGCTTGAAGCGTAAATTACATTACACGCAATAAAAACGAACAACGAACCCAATAGATTTCATCTCTGTTATCAGTGCACTCCTCCGAGGAGTGCACACTTTGGCAAACTCTCCGCTGACGCGCTTCTGGTTTCGTTAGCCTTGGTTTTTCGCGTTTTCCTGGTTGATTTTTACGTTTTCCTTTCGCCACTTTCCCCATTTCGCTCGATCACAACAGCGGAGTCTAAAACGAAATTCTGTGCTATTGTTGTTGACGCCATGGGGTCCTGTTGCTCGATTGGCTCGCCACCTAATGAGGTGTCATAATCTCCTGTGAAGGCTTGTTTTTCTTGCAAACCTTTATCGAGCGAAAACTCGCACTTGAATTTTGGCAGAGTATGTCGACTTTGAACGAATTAATAGGGTATGTAGTTTTGACGGATTGTCGTGAAATTTGGCCAGAAGATTCGAGGAATAATGACAAACAAACAGGTGTCAGGGAATTTTGATTTTCAAAATATTTTTCCCGTGGCGACTGTTTACGCAACACGACTCAAATATTTTTTGCTACTCAAACTTTAGACGAGGATATCTAAATAACCAATCAGAATTTCGAAAAAGCCTGACACCTTTTTGTTGATTGATGCCTTGTGAATAACACTGTGCAGCGATTTCGTTCTTCGCGCGGCGTTCGATAACCGATTAATTCAATGGAACGACCATCGGTCGATTCGAGGTTCTACTGGCTCCTGGCACTTAAAAAAGGAAAAGATCGCTCAATTATATTTTTTATAGGAAACTACATTTATTAAGCTTTATAATGATATATAGTTTGTTAGAGGTTTATTTAAACTTGCACGCGTACGATTTTTTTTCCAAAGGACTCCCGCGAACCCAGGAAGTATCCTTAAGCCGTATTCAATTTTAAAGCCATACAATGCTTTTGAAAATGGTTTGTATATTAAATGTTTCTTAAAATTTCGAAACAATTTTTGTTTCCTTGCAACAAATGTGTTGTGTAAAGAAACATTTCCTTTCCATGAACTCGAGAACATAAAGGAATTAACTTATTGCTCGAGTTTTGGCTATTTTCACGAACTGAAGACCGGAAAGGAATGAACTTGTTGCTAAAATGTTGGCCATTTTCACGGATTTGACACCACACCAGAGTGAACTTTTAGCCCGATTTTTGGCTATTTCAATGAATTTGAGACCAGGAGCAATAAACTTATTACTCTTTTAGGCTATTTTAACCAATTTGAGGCCAACAAGGAGTAATTTTATGGCTTTATTTTTGGCCATTTTCACGACGTTTGGTCATTTTCACGGATTTTAGTCCAGAAAGGAATGAACTTATTGCTCGATTTTTTGTTAAATAATTATTTTTTTCTTGCTTTTGTACAACTTATGGAAAAACAGAATGAGAGTTCACTTACCATAGTTGTAGATCCTCGTATGCATAAGTGGGTTGGGTGAAGGTTACTCTTAAAATAGTATCTCTATAGAAAACATTTCATTTAATTTCCTACTGAATATTGCCCAATCCATGCCCAAAAGTATGTTTATTTCGGTGGATATCTGTTCGGAAGGCCTTAAATCAACTCAGAAGTTCGGATTTAGTCGTTACTCAAGTCTACAGTTTTCTTCGGCAAATTGTCAGCTGAAGATTTCGTGGCACTGGAAACTAGTTCCCTTCGTTTTCGAAGGCAGCAAATCAGTATAGCATTTTCGAACAACAAACAACAGCTGGCAAATTGGGGGTTAAAATTCTGTTTTCTTTCTGTTTCCTAGGCCAAGGCATCCGCCGGAATAGATCAATCTGTGTTATCTTACACAAATATGTCTTTAAAAGGGCAGAAAACGTCAAAATTTTATGTATCTACTACAATGCTCTCACTGGGTGTCCCCGTTCCTTCCCGAAATTTTCCATTTGTGTCTGCCGTTTCACTGGTGTAACTCAAACTTTAAAACACACTTAGGCAATATGATCTTTCGTTAAAACTGGATTGCTGAGCAATACAATGTATATTGATTGGCTTAGCGGTCGTGAGATATTATACACTTATTGTATGGTCCCGAGGGATACAGTTAGTTTTCTTTTCGAGGGAAACATCAGGACTCGAGCAAAAACAAAACTAACAAGTTTCCCGAGGAACCATACGTTAAGTGCTTTATTATACACTCGATTGCAAAAACGTTGACACCTAAAAAGCATAAAACGTGAACGATGAGACCCAATGGCTTTATGGGTATAAGTGTACTAAATTTATTTGCATAATATTCTATTCTCGTGCGACGGTTGATGACCAAAATTTCTTGCACGTAGTGAAAGATGGAAAGTCTCGAAGTTGGCCAACAAGGGCCAATTTGAGTAACATACAATTCACGATTTGCCTAAGTTCACCACAGGCAATGAACTTTAGCAATATTTGGTAGAAAATTATTGGGAAGAATTAAGTCAGCACTGTATTATTTATTCCAAAGAATGAGAATGGTAAATTATTGATTATGGAAATGAGGTTATTGTTTAAACACTACCCACAAATCCGTTGGGTCTCATCGTTCACGGTTTACTCGTTTAGGTGTCAACGTTTTTGCAATCAAGTGTATATTGAGACTTTCCCTTCAACAATCACAGCAAAACAAACAAACAACTGAGAGGGAACGAACAACTGCGGAATTGTATCCCGGTCGGGATACATTTGTACTTGATCAGGAGCACGTGACCAAGAATCAACCGATGACATTGCTCGTTTTGTTGAGTGAAAGTCTAGGTATATAGCAACAGCTTTTGTACCACGTTCAAAATTAGCGCCATTGAAGTCTTCTGGTCGTAAAGCAAGGCAAATGAAGACCGTACAGGAAAAAATGCCATGAAAAAAGCTGTTTGTTAGTGCAGTGGAAGAATAAATGGGTGATGTTTGCGCGGACGAGTCACTATCCATCCGGGCATTTTCGCCCGACGGACACTATGCGCTGACAGTGTTTCTGGGCAGATGAACCTATCACATCACGTGATCAAATCAAACCAATCAGACTCGGAGAAGATTTAGTAGTCAACTACAAGTGGAAATATGGCTGATTCACTTTGAACGAATATTTCAAGCTGTCTGCTTCATGTTACACTGTTGTAGTATCAACTGATAAAGAGTGGAGGAAAATTCAGTTGTAACAGCACTGAATAGACCAATTTCGATGCAATAAAATTCGTACCTTGCTATAAAGCGGAATAAAACAACAGAAATAACATTGAGGCTAAGAGATGAATGATTAATTTATTTCGTTGTATTCTGTTAAGCCTCGTAAACAAGCTAGAATTTTGAAATTTCGAAATTAGTCTATTACGACATGAATTAAACCTGCGATAAACAGACGTCCTACTTTTTATTCAAGACACTAGCTTGATTCCTTTTATCTTTGGTCTTTTATTTTTATAAATAAATTATTATCCACTGAGAAGTTATTTGATCTGTGTAAACAGAAAATATGAAAAATTTGAAAAAGCCTCAGATACTTCACATTTGACTCTTATCAAAATCGTGGAAGCAGTACCATCCTTATGGAAAATTATGATTATAATACACTGTACTGTACATGGGCGGCCCCAGGAAGTCTCGGTTAAAAGGGTCCAAATACGACCTATTCCCAATTAACCACTAAGGAAAATGTCTCTCACTAATAATGCACATAATCGACATGACATTTATTTTGCGTACCAGATTGAAATTTATTTCGAAGGGAACAATGTTTCAAAGGAATAATTCCTGTGTCTGATGCACTGTGCAGATTGGACAAAATTTATTAAATGCATCATTTGTGACCGATCGAGTCTCGTCTTACGCTTTCCTCACATTCATCCGACTTGCGGTTTCAGCAGTAAAGAATTATCGCATTTCTTTATCAAATATAACATCCTCGATAACATTCCTGGTTCAATTAGAACTACGATGCTTTTTCTTTCTTTAGTATACAGCTATTTCAATTAACGTTGTCGGTTCAAAGCATGAAGCTAAAAGACAAGACCGAAAGTTTACGTGGGATTTTTATGAATAAATTCATCAAAATCAGTCAAGCCTGGAGAAAACAATAGGTTGTAATTAGCAGTACAATGACCTGCACGTGCAGGGATGATTTTGATGAAATTATTCATAAAAAATAATCCCAGAAAACACTGCGGTCTTGTCTTTTAGCTAAATTTTAATCCGACAACGTTAATTGAAATAGCTGTAAACACATGTCATTATTTGAAGGTAGAGCGAACAGTTTTCGAAAGGGAGTCCGGATCTTTGATAACCGTTTACTAAGTAAACATTCAGAACCCTGCGATACTTGAAATTAACAAGCCATTTACAGTCTTTTAAACGAGCTCCTATTCATCGTTGTCTTGCCATTATGATCCTCGGTCATGTAAGCCATTATCAATGATCCTCTGGTCTTTTTCTTCATTTATTACTGAGCTCCGCATTTAGCAGCTACAAAGCAAAAACAACAAAAAGATACAAGTTTAGTAACTAGTGACAGAGTTTGTTTTTGCTTTCTCTACCCTCTATGCTTTGTCATTCTATAAAGGATTTCGATATTTACCGGACCAACTTCAAAAACTGTTTGTATACATTTTCAGATGAGGACTTAATCGTTTTCTGATCAAGTCATCCACCACCAGGTGTTTTTATAACTGGCTACAAATCACTAAACGCCAGGAAATATCATATTGGCCATCAGTAAGGATGCATGAAAGGCTAAGTTATTTTGGAGTGAGAGTTTACTGGCTTTGCATCAAACATTTTCACACTGGAAAACAATCTTGAGTAACAAGTAATAAACAACAACAACAACCACAACAAAAGAACAAAGAAGAAAAACACAAATTCTCGCAAAACGCACTTGGTTGCTAGGAAAAACGTTTTTTTTTTCTTTTTTAAATATCGGGTTTCAAAATGTTGATTAAATCAGCACTAAAAAATCGAATGGAAGGATTATGGTGAATTTTCTAGTTCCAACAGTTCAGCATTTCAATATCAACTTACTTACATTCCAGGTCAACTAAACGGTCAACTATTCCTTTCCAACAAACTCGATTGTGACGTCATCACCAATGAGTACAAATGGAGCCCAATGCTTCACTTCACTACACCTGTCAGATTCTCTCATGCATTTCATGGCTTGGTTCAGAGCTGCACTGGCACTCTTTCCTTGCTCTAAGTGCTGGTAGAAGCTTCTCATGAACTCCATAGTGGCCTCGTCATTTATCGCCCACAATGATTCCAGAACAGACCGAGCACCGGCACCCAAAAATGCTCGTGCTATGCCAACCACACCCTCAGCCTTAATCTCCCCGCGGGCACTATGACAACAACTCAACACAACCAGTCTTGCTCGCATCCGAATATTCAGCACATCTTTCATCGTTAAAACGAAGTCTTCTTCCACAGGAGCCCGTGATACTGGTATAGGGTCTGGTGCTAAAGCAATTTCACCTGTTTCCATCCGCCCATGTGCTGCAATATGCACCAAACCAACCGAAGAGAGTCGTTTCAACACTTCATTCTTCGTTGCCTGTCTTTCAATGAGCGGTGCAGTGTGCAGTATTCTCCCAATCATCTGCACCTCTTCTTGTGCGAATGGCAGCTGCTGTAACTTCGTCCCCTCGAAAGTAACATCTTGCACCCAAGGATCACCCACGAGAAGCGCCCCAGTCTTAATGTGGTAATCTGCTGGACAATTTGCGATCAATTTCAAACTTGTCAACGATGGAATCACCCGCACTCTGAAAGATTCGCAAAGGTACCTTGAATCTGAGTCCAAGAATGCAGGGAAAGGAGCCAAACACAATGGACCCTCGGGAACAAATATAACTTCATTGTCAACCAATAAATCTTGAATAGGACTGATGATGGTCTCATATAATAACTTTAAAGCACCTTGCTGGAGATGTGAGAATTTATTTCGTCTCTTCTCAGGAGGGGATCTCTCATCTGTGAGGTATTTTTCTCTCGCAGTATTCAATGAACGATCTTCACATTTGAGAACAGCCCTTCCATCAATTTCCTGCCTTGCAGTTGACATTAAGGAGCTCAAGAAAGTGTCGACATCAACTTGACCATCGGGGATCTGTTTTCGTCTTAACTGAACATCCTTTCCTTTCTGGAAAACCCACAAAATTGCTTCTTGATGCTCAAGCGCTATGAAAACTGTACTGCAAGGAAGAAAACCTGAAATGTCAGCTACAGTTTCTATTTCTGTGCCTGATAATACTTGGGCGTCTTTGGCTACATACTTCAACTCCATGAGATCTTTCAGAGCCTGTGCACGTCCCTGCTCAGCAGATAACAGAGCCTCCATAATCTTGCCTTGCCATAACAACGAACGCCATAAACTTACGTATGCATCCTGGTGCAAATTCCGCAAGCTCACCTTCCAGTCATCCTTAAACACTAGATGATGTCTTACATCATTGAGCGTTGTTACACTTTGTTGAAAACAATCGGCAGCTTTAAATATAGCGCCAGTTGACTGAAAGACCTTACCAAGCTGATAAAATGATTGGCCAATTCCAACTTTGTCCATGACTTGTTTTGCGATTTCTATGGCACGTTCAAGGTAGGCTATGGCTTTTTTAAAATCGCCAAGACTGTGATAAGCGACGCCAAGATTAGCATACGCTATTCCTTTAGTCGAAATTTCTTCAAGTTCTTTTGCGATTTCTAGGCCACGTTCAAAGTACTCTATTGCCCTTTCGGAATCTCCAAGACTGCCATAAACAGTGCCTAGATTACAATACGCCTTTCCTTCACCTGAGATGTCTCCAACTTCTTTTGAGATTTTTAGGTAACGTTCATAGTACTTTATGGCTTTTTTGAAATCTTCAAGACTGCGATAAGCGTTGCCTAGACTACCATACGCCTTTCCTTTACCTGAGATGTCTCCAACTTCTTTTGCGATTTTTAGGTGACGTTCATGGTAGTCTATGGCTTTTTTGAAATCTCCAAGACTGTCATAAGCGATGCCTAGATTACAATACGCCTTTCCTTCACCTGAGATGTCTCCAACTTCTTTTGCGATTTTTAGGACACGTTCATGGTAGTCTATGGCTTTTTTGAAATCTCCAAGACTGCGATAAGCGTTGCCTAGATTACCATACGCCTTTCCTTCACCTGAGATGTCTCCAACTTCTTTTGCGATTTTTAGGTGACGTTCTTGGTAGTCTATGGCTTTTTTGAAATCTCCAAGACTGCGATAAGCGTTGCCTAGATTACAATACGCCTTTCCCTCACCTGAGATGTCTCCAACTTCTTTTGCGATTTTTAGGTGACGTTCATGGTAGTCTATGGCTTTTTTGAAATCTCCAAGACTGTCATAAGCGCAGCCTAGATTACCATACGCCTTTCCTTCACCTGAGATGTCTCCAACTTCTTTTGCGATTTTTAGGTTACGTTCATGGTAGTCTATGGCTTTTTTGAAATCTCCAAGACTGTCATAAGCGCAGCCTAGATTACCATACGCCTTTCCTTCATCTGAGATGTCTCCAACTTCCTTTGCGATTTTTAGGACACGTTCATGGTAGTCTATGGCTTTTTTGCAATCTCCAAGACTGTCATAAGCGCACCCTAGATTACAATACGCCTTTCCTTCACCTGAGATGTCTCCAACTTCTTTTGCGATTTTTAGGTGACGTTCATGGTAGTCTATGGCTTTTTTGAAATCTCCAAGATTGTGATAAGCGCAGCCTAGATTACAATACGCCTTTCCTTCACCTGAGATGTCTCCAACTTCTTTTGCGATTTTTAGGTGACGTTCATGGTAGTCTATGGCTTTTTTGAAATCTCCAAGACTGTCATAAGCGTTGCCTAGATTACCATACGCCTTTCCTTCACCTGAGATGTCTCCAACTTCTTTTGCGATTTTTAGGTGACGTTCATGGTAGTCTATGGCTTTTTTGAAATCTCCAAGATTGTCATAAGCGCAGCCTAGATTACAATACGCCTTTTCTTCACCTGAGATGTCTCCAACTTCTTTTGCGATTTTTAGGTGACGTTCATGGTAGTCTATGGCTTTTTTGAAATCTCCAAGATTGTCATAAGCGCAGCCTAGATTACAATACGCCTTTCCTTCACCTGAGATGTCTCCAACTTCTTTTGCGATTTTTAGGTGACGTTCATGGTAGTCTATGGCTTTTTTGAAATTTCGTTGTCTGTGAGAATTGTTTCCAAGATTATAATCCAGTTTCTCCTCTTGCAATTTTTCTCCTGTTTCCTTTGTAATTGTTACTTCACGTCCACGGTTTTGTATTGGTGTGTTGCTATTTCCGTGGGTATTTCTTAAACTGCCAGAAGTACTGCTTTTTCTACAGACGCTTTTGGGATCTTTGCCAGTTTTGACCACAAAGGTGCCATTGTCCTGTCAAACGGAAATAACCAATCATGGACCCTGTAACAGGCGGTAGGTTTATAAATAGCAACTGGAATAGTTTTTTGCTGATCTTTTGTCCTTAAGTAGTTGTTTAAATAAGCTGTCAAGTATTATAGCACGAAATGAAAGTGGACACTATTTGATTTTTAACGGCAAAGGAATGAAAACACATTTATAATCAATCTTAATCGAAATCGTCATCCGCATCAAAGCCTGCGAGCAAGCTCTATTTTAGGTCAGCCGCGGAAGGATAGCGCGAGCGGCGAGAGGATTGGGGCTATTCGTTTGCTCCCCCGCCCCTCAATCCTTTCGAGGCTGACCTAAAAGAGAGCTTGCTCGCAGGCTGTCAGCACCGGTGACCATTATGTACTTACAAACCGCTTATGTACAAATTAACATTTGTTCCTAGTCTTTCGTGATAAAAGATTATAACAGTTTTTAGAGAGAAGAAAAAGGACATATAGACAATGATTGTAAAACATATAGATAATGAGATTTGACATTTAAAAGTATGATCACGTTTTAACAAAAGATAACAAGCGGGTCTGTTTATTACTCCGTAAAAACTAAAATCTTACTTTAAGACGTTTTTTACACTTAATTCTGGTGCTGTGGTAAGACAGCGCGTAAATCTCATTTGAAGACGATTCATCCTAGGATAAGACGATTTTCTTCTTATTTATACGATGATGGCGTCTTAGATTAAGATGATTTTTTCTTAGATTCAAAGTGCTGTGGTAAGTCATATTTTCAGCTTAACTCAAGATTTGAACAATCTTATTCTAGATGCTTTAGAATCTCAACTGATTTAAGTTTCGAAGCAAGGTAACTGCAATGGTCACTACATTAAAAAACTGACAGAGAGCGTTTAATACCATTAAGCTTGAACATGATATATGGAGCAACGAAAACACAGCGAATTTCAATCCATAGTACTTTATTACACCAAATCTAATTTAAATGAGACAGCTTATCGAAATCAGCTTACCGTAAATTCACCGGAAAACAGAGGCCGGGCCGCGGCCAATAACTACTGTTTTGTTGGTCTTAAAGTCCTTTATATCATAGAGACCTCTAATAGCATGGAATGCAGATTGTCACTACACTCATTCCTCTGATCGGTGATGCAGTAGAATTGTTGGAGTCATCTTTGGTTTTCAATAAAAAGCGACAGTAATTTCTTCATTTCCATTGTCAATCTTCTGTCTCGCGCATGCCGTCAAATTCGTGTAAGTTACCACGTTTACCGGGGCTTTAGCCCGTATTTTATGTCCAGATGTCTTGTTATTTGAATATTGAAGTTGCTGTCTCGAAATTCTTGTAAATTCTCCACTTTACGCTGCTTGATCATGAGGAGTATATTAAATCAGCTTGTTCTAAACAAGGTGAGAGTTTGTGTTGGATCAAAGCTCCAGACTCCGTGTCTGCAGAGTTTGGATCAAAATCAACCAATCAGAAAAGAAGTCATGTTGTCCTATGAGGTCTGCATTTTCTAAATGGACCAATCAGGAAGGGCTTTCCAAAATTTGGATCTTTTTGTGTTGTAGCCTGCGTAGCAAGCGTTTCCGTGCTGTTTCCGAGCAAGGACCGCGCGAAAAATGGCGTTTTCTATTTCTTCCAAGTTAGCCTTTTTTTATTTATTTATTTTTTTTTACCGAGAACTAAAATGGTGAGAGTAGAGATCGGCGTATTAAATCGCCGATATCTGGCATGTCAGATATCGGCGATTAAATTCGCCAAGTGTGCCCGTTCCCGCGATTTTTTTACGCTCATCGCTGCGAATTGCCAGTTAAGTCAATCAGTCAGGTTGGGCGGTTTTATCACATGAACAAAGCCGCGATCGGCGAAAAAAAATCGCCAGGTGTGTCCGCATCAATCGGTGGCGAAAATCACTTGCGATTTTCGCTGGCGATCAAATTTGCTGCGAACGTCGTACAAAATGCCAGGTGTGTCGCCAGCTTAAGGCGTATTGCATCTTACGTAGGATGGCAGTATCTTATAGTCTGCTTCGGCGTCTTAAAATTTCCACAAGACCAAAAAACGGTTTAAAATAAGGACCCCATCGACTCAGATTAATATAATTAAGACTGGTCTTTCTTAAAGTAAGATGCCTCAATGTTGATTAAGATAAGCGCTTCTCAAATGAAGACGATTTAAAGACAATATTTAAGACGATCTTTTATCTTATATACTAACTGAGACTCCGATAGTCTTCAGTTAAGATCTCCTGTGTTAAAATAAGATGATCACCGTCTCAATTTAATGTGGTGGTGGTCTTGCATAAGACGGGAAACGTAAGGTAAAATCTTAGTTTAAGATTTTAGTTTTTACGGAGTAGTGTTGAATTGTCTTGAAGATGACAAAAAAAATTAACTATGCGGATTTGCCTTTTTTTTTTACCTTCTTCTAGTTCTCTTTCTAAATCTTCATTGACATGTTATGGCCATCATTTATAGAATCTCGATGTCATTCAATTGTGTCAGTTCTTTTTCGTAATTCGTGCCTTTTTTTAATTAGAACGGCTTGAAAATAATAATAAAATAAAATAATAATAATTGCTTTGTATATAGTGGAAATGCACTTAGCTACCCAAAGCTAGTTTACAGGCATTCCACTCAGAAATAACGAGAAACAAACAATACTCAAATCAAACAGAACATGTTAAAAATCCCAACTGGCAGGAGGCAAACCAGCTGGCTATCTACAAGCGTGGCCGAGGCGGGACTTAAACCCGGGACCTCCGGATTTCAAGTCCGGCGCCCTTACCACTAGGCCACGCCAACAATAGAAGCTCTTCTTGCAGATTTATACACGTCCGTGTGCTACAAGAAAACTTATTGTTAATCAGTGCAGCAAACCGTTTCAACAGCGAGGTGTTTCTAACCCTGGAAGAACTCGATACTGTCGTTCATGATTAAAATTCATCGGAAATATCTTTCAAAAATTTAGATATCAAAGCAACTCAAAACTGTAAACAAACAAGCGGTTAAAGTTGAGAAATATATTGGTTTCTGGTTTTGCAAAAGACTTGTTAAAAACTGAGGTCCCTAGAAATTAATCTTGATATCTCAGTTTTATTTTAATCCATAGACGTACTAGTAAATTCACATCCAAAACATGGTATGCTTACTTTTTCAACAGAAATTTATTCGCTAAAGAAATATTTATTTAGTGTGACCATAAACCTGAAAGAAGTTAACAAAGGATAAGGACTGAAAAAGCAGTAAAATAAAGCATAATACACCCTCATGCAAAAATGCTTTGGCTTTTCAGATTTATGGAAAGCAATCTGTCAAAGTAAGTTGTTTGAATAGATGCCGATACAAAGTTCTTGACGAGCTTTGTATTAAGTCTAGTAATCCTTTTAAATCCCAAGGAACTTACCAAAAATCAACCTTTGATGTTGGTGTTTAAAAAAGGTTTGAAGCTTTGATTTCTTTATGACGAACCCATGCAAGTACGTGTGGAAGTGTTAGTCAAAGTTTATGAGCCAATCACAAGCTAGCGTTTGGGGAGTCATAACCACTTTATGATGTTATCTCAATCGAAATCAAAAGACTCAATAGATTTCGATACTCTGCATGGGTGTTCACAACAGGTAAAGTCAAAATAAATTCTTTTTTTATTCAAACGTTAGTCGCCAGCTACGTACTTTGCGTAGTTTCGTTTCGACAGCGAGGTGTTTCTAACCCTGGAAGAACTCCATACCGTCGCTAACGATTAAAATTCATCGTAAATATCTGCCAAAAATTTAGTTTTCAAAGAAACTTAAAACTGTAAACAAACAAGCGGTTCAAGTTAAGATATATATTGGATTCTGGTGTTGCAAAAGACATGTCAAAAACTGAGGTCGTCCCTAGAAATTAATCTTGTTAGCTCAGTTTTATTTTAATCCATAGACGTACTAGTAAATTCACATCTAAAACATGGTAAAATGGAGCATGGTTGGAACACCTCCCTTAGGCTTCTTGTTCTGTTGCATATTTTAACCTCGTTTTATTGTCAATGGATAGAAGGGTGGTAGATCTCGATACCAAACATTCTATATATATACAGGGTCTTGCCTGAATGATATCGCAACTTACGAGAAACATCGGTTGCTTCGATATCCTTCAATACCACTCACGCTATCACTAAGAAGCGCCATGTATACTCAACGCCCAGTTTTAGCAACTACCTTTTCAATTATTTAATTTTTTAATGTTATCATGTGCAAAATCAATATAATAATTCTTCTTTGTCCGTAAGACGTTGATTTTTCATTCGAACGGAGTATGACTGATATTTGATCCACTTCCAAAACTGGTATTGACCCAGCCCTTTTTTTGTCCACTACAAGATAAGGTGGTCTTGTGATGATAGCATTTGACGTCATTGATTGTTATAGCAACCATAATTGCATGCGACATCTTGGTAGGCTGCGTAGTTGGCAGGATGTTAGGCGACAGGCGAAAATTGGGCGAAAATGCGGCAAAGTCGCAAGGGGAATGGGGTAAAGGAGATCTGTCAGGTGGTATTTTCGTGAAGCTTATGCCTCTCGTTGTCGCGGGTTACACCTATCTTGGCCTCTCCGCCGACTAAGAAAACTTTATATTCACGCGCGGACAATATTGCCAGCTACGTAGACTAACATCTTGGATTTTCGATCGTTAGAAAATCACTTCAAATGAATCGAAAACAATTACCAATAGACAAATGCCAGAAAAGTTTTGTGCTCTTTTAAACTAAGAATTGTGTTTAAAAAACCACAAAATTTTAGGCAATTTGCCTATTTCAAACTTGCTTCCATGACAACATCACCTGTTACACGAAAATATATTTACGAGACCAATGGTAAAAAGTGAACAGGTATTTAAAGTCTTGCCTCCTCCCCCTACCCCACACGGTATAAGAGATGCTAAACATAGTCCAAAAAGTGTTGAAATGGTTGGCATCTACCCTCCCCTCTCTTGTATTATACGCCCCTGGGTTAATCTCGAAAATGTTTGCTGGTTGTAATACCTAGATCTAAAGCCTTATTTTACAGGAGGTATTGTGACCCCAGGGCAAGGGTTTGCCCAGCAGCCAAGGCAACGTTTTCCCAGGTTTTCAAGTACATTATTCAGGTGGTGTTACCTTAGTAACCGAGACAACTCACTGCGCCGCACTTCTGCTAATCCGATGAATAAAACACGCGTCGCAAAATTGTTTTAGCTCCCAGACATTGGGTTTGTATTAAAATATAACGGCGTCTTTTCACCTTAAGATATCGGCGTATGTCTGGTAAAGGATTCACAAGAGCAAAGCAAATGGCCAGGTACCAGGGCAAATTTCGGATAACAGAATGTTACGATTTTTAATTTCAGTTGACAATTGATCATTGAGCCGCCAACAGGTCCAGCAGTTATCAATAGATTGCCAAGAATTGTCGTTGATGAAACCTAGACACTGATTAGTCACAGAATTGTTATAGGGTTTCCTTGTATGCAAAATGGAATAGTTGGTGTAATCCGAATTCAACGAAACAATCAACAAGGTGCGATGCCACATATTGGTAATGCTCTATAAGCGTTGCTAATTAAGTTGTTTTTCTCAACTAATAAACACAGAATAGATCTTCAAACTTACCGTTTGAGTTTCTGACTGATCCTTCGCTACCTTTTTCCCAGCCGCTTGCAGCTTGCTTTGTTCTCTCACACACTGGCGCCTTATTTCCAGCAACTTCTGGTTCTTCTTGTCAATCTTACATTGGTTAAGATCTCTAATAAGTCAAAAACAGAAGTCATCAAAGATTCCAAAACCCCTATGGGAAACACCAGAGACAACGCGTGGTCACTGAATTACAATAGGACGTAAAATGTTATGACAAAGGCATTCAAAACGTTCCATATGAAGCTCAGCGTACCAAGCTATGTTTTGACCTAAAACCTTTAGCCTTTTTCATTAACAAAACAAGAATTTCAAGAAAGTCAAACGGCTAACAGAAAAAATGATTCAAACGATTGTGTTGAAAGTGGGCAATGTGAGCAAGAAAACGGTCAACTTTTCAGAAACTTTTAAAGTTTTTAATGTCAGAATAGCATTCTCTTAGTCTGTGTTTAGATCCCTCTTGGAGTGCCACGCTTCAAAAAAAAGTTTCTTGTGGAAAATAGTTGCGTGCACAAAAAACGTCATCATAATCCAATTATTTCTCTTAAAATGAGTTCATTTTTGCAAATAGGTCAAGTTTTGGTTATTTCAAAGCTGTAAGACTGAGTAATATCTATTTCTCTTTTTATTTGTTAGTGTACAATGAAGGATACTGCTAATCCCTTATCACACCACGTGATGCCTTCCTCAAACTGATTCAGTTGAACACAGGCACTTGCTCCTAGTGAAAAATAAAATTTGATTAGTACTCTGGCAAATATTTCTCCTTCCTGATGATATGCATATCAATTACATAATTCACAATTGTTTCCACTCAACGGAGTTAGCAAATTAGTTGAACGGTACGTCAAAATGATAATATATTTTCGCTACTGCTCGTCTAATCTCTGTATAACAATCGATAAAGATTAAAATGATTGAACACTTTTTTAAAAGCTCGATACGCTACGCTCATCTTTTACTTCCTGGTAATTATTTAATTCTTCAGGGTTAAAAAACAAGTCACACGATTAAGAGTTAGAATGAGTAAAAGACTGGTTTTCAAAATACCGAAAGAAGTTACTATATTTTGACGGATGAATACTACCACTCTTTATCAGGTTACACAACAATAAGGATATCAAACAAATGCATTAACGTTGGAAAACAAGATATGGTAATTTTCTCGACATAATCGGTTACCGCAGCAACATTCCAAAATTTAAGGTGACTCTGAAGTTCTTTCATAGAATTTTCTTAAACTTTGGAAAAATGAGGGTCAGCAAGCTCGTTTTTCAGTTATAACCAATAACGATAAAATTAAAGGGTGTTTTAATAGGTTATGCTTTTGCTGTAATGTATGGTAACCTATTGTGTTGAGATATTGACCATATCTTGTTCACCAATGTTTGGCGTCTTTGGGATACCATTGTTGTTGTGATAAGCTAATAATGAATGGTTATATCCATCCGTCAAGTGACGAAAACTTGACAAGTGATGGAAATCAGTGCTGGCAACCTTTAAGAAAGCACACCTTAGCTGCAAGTTTTGAATTTTCATTTTAAATTAATTTTTCATCGTTCCCGACCCTTTGGTGACTCTTACCTCCTATAATCGCCTTGACATAAGACGGTTGTAAGTCAGTGGCAGCCTTTGCATCCCTCAGTGAATCATGGAAGTTACCTGCGTAAAAATCAATGAAAAGTTATCTACCGTGTTGACGAGGCTACCACTAACTTAACCACTCTTAATTTCTGTGGTAATACATTAACTTGACAAAATGATGAAAACCTCAAAACTTTTTTCTCACCCAGATTAAACTGAGCGGTTGCCCTGTTGTTGTACAGTTTGGCTTTCAGTTCTTGATCCTTGCAATCGACTTTTATTCCTTTTGTGTAAAGAAGAATGGCATTTCTGAAATCTTTCTTCCTGAATTCATCATTGCCGTCATTCTTGAAGAGCTCTGCTATTGCTAAATTAAAGAAAATAAAAGGCTTTCGTATGAATGAATTGTATGAAACATCATCCCTAGCTTCTCTAAACTTGGAACATCTTATTTTTCGAATAAAGTTTCAAAAATGATTTTATTAAAACCAATCCATGGGTTTTACCAGTAAAGCAGCTTAGCCAAGGCTATGATGATTTGTGGCCTACCTAGTATAACAGGAAAATCCTTACGTCGTACTGCATGTCATTAGAATTGCCTCAATTTCCCTACTAGGCCTTGGAGGGGGGGGGGAGGGTCCGTTCTACTTGCACTTCCAACGATCAAGAGCATTAAGGCTATGATAATAAAACCTGCATGGTATATCGTATATCGTGGGAAAACTATTTCCTTTGGTGTCCGTAAAATGGGGTGATGACGTCAAATAACAGCGGTCCAGTAACGTCACTAATTCTTTACAGCCTCCATCTTGGATTTCTCGCTTTCTCCAAAACTTGGAAAACCGTTTCAAATCGATTCAAGAATAATCCAAACCAATAAGAAAATGTTAAAATTGTATACAAAAGTAAACGTTACAACGATACCCTTTTGTGGGTGGAGAGAGACATCATAATAATAGGAGGGGGAATCACATGTTTAGACTGACCAGGTGCCGAGATCCATCTTGCTGCTTCCAAACCATAAATAATGATCACTCGGCCTAAGAACTAGTACGCCTAGGATCTATAACCCCTCAATAAAACTGTCAAAATCTCTTAGACCATAAGTGATCATTACTGTAAACTCCTCACCTCTTAAGTTGGCTTCATCATTATCCAGTGTTTTCTCAGTAGCAGCTGTGACGTCATATTCATTTGCATTGTCCTCTTTGACTGCGTCTTGTAGCTTGTTCTGTTCTGTCACAGACAAGCTCCTTAATTCCATTAACTTCTGGTTGTCGTTGTCAATCTTACCGTATGTCAAGATTTGTAAGACGTGAGTTGTAAAAGTTATCAATTGTTGCCAAAACCGTCAAACTAACGGCACAAGGTCAAATGGGTAAGCTGTCTTAATTTCTTGTCAATTTTTTGCTCTTCCCGAATTTAGAAAAATAACGGCATTGAAATTGTCATGAAGAATCAAAGAAATAATTTGTCCTAATCAGTGTTGATTTTGGACACAATAGCAGGAATAAGGGTTCATAATAAAGTTTGAATCTGATCAATATTTTTCGTCGTAGCTTCGGCAATAAAGGATACTGCTAATCCTTTTTCACACCACGCAATGGCCTCCTCATATTGACTCAGCCGAACACAGGCACTTGCCCCTAATAAAAGAGAATAATGTAAGTTAGACATATATTTTTTTATTGAAAACAGGGTAGATGGTATAATTAAATACTACTAGGCTTCTAAGGACACCGAGGGAAGGACGCCCTCGGTGTATTATCCCGGGTAAGCTTAGCTGCAAGAAGAAGTAACACAAATGTAACAGTTTACGTTGAAATACTAAAATGTTGTATCTGTCATCTATGTAATTAGTATTAAACTTTATAGATCAGTTATTAAAAGACAGTTTTTTAAGACTAGAAAACTGAAACCACTTATAAACAGATTTGGAGGCCCACTGATTGTCTTAAGCCGGCGCTTAAGTTAGACTCAGTTTAAATAACTGGCCCTTTGATGCTTTATTTAATCCGCCATAAATACAAAGTAACTTTCTACGAACGTAATACTAAGCAAAACATTTTGAACTTTATGAATTTTGAACTGCAAACAACCGTCGTCTTGATAAATGGAGTTTTATTCTCCAAAAATCTCACCTCTCACGATCGCTTTGATAAATAGTGGCTGGAAACCAGTGGCAAGTTTTGTATCTCTTAGTGAATCTTCATAATTTCCTGTAGAGGGATAGATGTAGAATTAAGATAAGTAAATGGAGAGTACATTAGATAATGGGGTTTCAAATTAAAGTACTCTTTAAATGTGCGATGTTAAAACACCTTAGTTACGCAAAACCTTATAATATATAAAAACATCTTACCTAAACAGAAATATGCGTCCGCCCTGTTGCTGTAAAGTTTGGCCTTCAGTTCTTCATCCTTACAGTTCACTTCAATTCCTTCCGTGTAGAAGTGTATGGCGTTGCTGAGATCTTCCTCTTTGTATCTCTCATTACCTTCATTATTGTAAACCTCTGCTATGGCTAAAAATCAAATTAAGTAATTTAAAAGGCTTGCATATTACTCGTATCCCCAAAAAATCTCATTACTTCACTTCGTGAGAGTTTGAACGGGATGGGGGATAAGTGGGCTTATAACCGAAGTTTATCAGCGGGGCTTGGAACTGGTGATACTGTCACACCCGGGCTGCGAAGAAGAGAAATGCGGGGAGGGGGTTATAATGGGAATCAAAATACAAGATGTGGTAAAACAAGATATACCGTACTGAAGAAATTCATCTCATCATATGTTTCTTCTCACCTCTCAAAGTGTTGTCATCAAAATTCAGTTTATCTTCACCAACTGGAGTGACGTCACTCTCATCTGTAACTTTGGTTGGACTCCTCGCCATGAATGCTGGGAATTCAGCCTAGGGATTGAATGTTTGTACGTTCATTAGTTTGTTAGCCATTGTTGCTGTTTTCAAAGACAAATCTAAAATGTTCGTTTAAAGGCCCATGTTCACCCAATTGGCATTGCGCGCCGAGCTGAATTTTGCGCAGTCGGAAAATCAGAAAATCACAGCGAGCACCAAATCGCGAAAGTAATCCACGTTCGTCAAGCTCATTTCCTGGAGTCTCACTATCTTTTGTGTCATTAAAATACCCTTTCCCTTCATTTCTGTGGATATTTTCAAGAAGAGTCTTCATGAGGAAAGGAAATCGGATGTTGAACAAGGCGTCCCGCCTCCTGTACTCTGTGGCGCCACTTTGAGGACAATTGTTCAATTCATAATCTTGTAAGAGTTTATTCTTCCATTTCAGAGTTTTGTTACCTTGAATTATTTTGAATTTTTTATTTAAAGACCCTGAGTGTTGGTCCGGCTGGGGTTTAAACCAATGACCTCCGGCACCGTAGTCCGATACTCAACCAACTGAGCCAACTGGTCATCACCTTGTTTCGGACCTCAAAAGGAAAACCACCTGTCATCCTCCAGGCTGCAATGCCACAGCTTTAATACTCTTAAGTTATGAAGGGGTATAGGAGGGGAAATCTGCCCAACCCCTAGCCCCAAAAGACCAAAAATCTCGGTCTTGAAAGAGTGAAAAAAGGGGCTCATATTCTTGTGTCCGTCTGGCTTATTTGAAAAGATTGGAATACAGTGGACAAAATTAATACCTACCTGAGAAGCCCAATGTATAATTTACATTATGCGATTTGCCAGGGTGTTCGGCTGCAAGAGAAAATGTTGAACGCCAAGTTCAGTACAAGACAGTTACGTTTAAAAGGGACAAAACATTCACACAACCTAAAGGACAAAACGACCGACACTCTGGGTTAAGTAAGTGGGTTTGTGAAGGGTGGGGTAGGGAATTTCTGTTCGCGGATAATTTTTAAAATGAACACTTCACATTCGCAACTCAGATAAAGAAGACAATTTTTGATGACGAAAGGCCTTATTTGACGTCCTAACTACCGGTCGGACGTTCCTCCTATGGCGCCAGAAGAAAAACGAACACAGAATCGTTTATCAAAGATCACCAAAGGAGGAACAGAACGGCTGGTTTCGGTCACGTAATTTGACAGTAATTAAAAACGTAAAGCAAAATCACGGTGTACGGGAAATTGGACATTTATGCTTTTTTTCCAGATACACTGAACATTCTAAAGGCAAATAATGAAGCTGTTTGAAATGAATTTTACCCGAGAAGGAACTTCTTTTCGGTGTATGATGATTTCACATATTTCACAGCCAACACCCTAAGTTTCGATTTTTCATGGCTGTTGGTAACTGGTTAGGCGTATAACTGCACAACTCAAGAAGGAGAACGAAAGCCTAATTCAACGCTACTGTAGGTGTCTTATGTTATTCAGGCGAAATCGAATCCAGCAGACGCTCTTGTCACTCTTTTATGAACCCTATTGACCTCACTTGCGCAACTATTCTGTAATGCTTCTTGTTAACAAGTTTGAGTGGCGTCCCAGTCGTTTTGTAAAATTTCTACCTCGATAATCTCGCACGGAAATCTTATTAACCAGCCACCCATATTAGTTTCTACTCATTTCATTCATAGCGCAAGTCGCATGTTAGTCAACAGGCAAAAGGTTCAAAGGCAGAGAGACAAGCTAGAGAATTAATAGTATCAGAACTTATAGTGGGAGGTAAGAACTTAACTTGTTCCAAAATCCTTTCTTGGTGTCAGTAATTAAAACAAAACAAAACTCATGTATGCGGGAGAAACACTCAAATTGATCTGGGTGGAAATATGTTAAGCGTCAAACAAAATTCGAGTTGCTTAATCATTCTCTCCTGGCCTCCTTTTAAAACTGATTGTTGTTGTTGTTGTTGTTGTTGTTGTTCTAATAGGCAGTAGTTAGGAGTTTAATAACTATCATTGATTTGCATAAGTTTCTCTCAGTTCAGTGAAAAAGCGAGAGTCAATTTATAGAAATTTGTTTGGCCAAACAGAGGCGGAAAGCACTGTTTTTACGGATTGTATCTCTTGTATCAGTCGCCAATTCACGATCGAAACAAACACGGAATTACTATATTTTCATCCCATGAGACCGAAATCCAACATTAAAAAGTGAAACTTCAAATCACAGAACATTTTTGTCCCAAGAAACTGAATTATTTATCACATTTTTCGACGTCATTTAAGTAAAAAACAACAACAAAACCAAAACAAAAACATTAATTTTAGAACAAGTCATGCAGGACAGTAATGGAAACTTAATTTAGCTCTGACCCAGGTTTAATGTTGCAAAATGAAAGGAAGAAATATATAGAGGATATTACCCGGCGTCGCGAATATATGAATTTTATTTTCGAGTAGTAAAAACAATAGTTTACGATCGAGCGTAGCCACCATGTAATTTTCTTTTTATTATATAGCCAAATCTATCACTCGCAATTTTTCGCGTTGGCATAAACAACCGTGAAAAGCGGCAAATAACGACCTCAATATCCTCACTAGTGAGAATATGGAAAATACGCCAGTCGGGTCCCGAATGTACCTTTGGTCCCGCCTTTGGTCCCGAATGTAGTTTCGTATGAGTTTTACGAATGGTACATTTTCCAGTAAAACACTCGTGTCTATATGATAAATGCTAATGAGTCCATGATATCCGAACTTACGGTAGAAGGAAAGGACTTATCATATTCGGAAATCCGTTCTTGGTGCAATCAAAACAAATCCAAACTCATGTGAACGAGCACGTCATTTAACACGAACTACAAAATTCAAAGACAGATTGCAAATGAAGCTCCTTTGCTTATCCTCACGGCTAAGTCTCACTGCAAAAGCATAACAAAAAAATCAAGCTATTTGGACATTTTGGAAATATTGGTGAAGTAACAATAAGCAATAAGTTTCATTTATTTGTATATGAGTTTCTCTCAATTCAATTCAAAGCGCATAAATTTGCTTTTAGTCAAACAAACGACATCAATTATTCTATTTTGGGACTATACTTCCTTGATCAGTTTTTAACCCACAGAAAAAATTCCACAAATTTATTATTGCGTTTATAATTATTTTAAGAAAAAATAAGTTGCACGATTTGGTAAGATTTCCTTGCTCTATACAAGAAACAAAAACATCGAAATTCTCAAGCCGTTTTGTTGTTGTTCTTTTTCTCCGAACCGTCAAATTACATAAACCATAAACAATCTTCTTTTATAATAGTCCTTCCCGAACTCTTGAAATATCCTGCACAAATATCCTGCATACTGCTAGGATTTGAATGTCAAACGTGTGGTACATGAAATAAATGTGATGGTATATTTAACTCTCTTCACCGTGGGTTATCACCTTGACGTGGTGGTGAAGCTTGTGAGGCTCAGTGACCTTTAGAGCTATGCCGGCTGGGACCTTGGTCCCTGGCAGGTTCAACCTTGCCGGATTGGTCAAGAGGTAGAGCCCAGACAGAGCATAACCCACCGTTCCTACCGGTAGTAGGTTGAGCTTGGGGCCAATCACCCCTTCTTGTAAAAAGTAACAGATTACGGAAACCTTAAATTCTCGAATCAATGAGTGTTATCTCGGGAGTAGTACAACGACTTGCCAAACTCCAGAAGATGAATATGGATGGACGGAAGCAAGTAACTGTGCCAGAAACCGTGGCACTTGGAGAGAAAGAATGCAAGGCCCCATTTCCCTTAAACGGAAAACGACCAAATGATGATGATGATATTTAACTCTATTGTTATATTGTAACAAGAGTCTGAGGACAGAGATGGAATCTAGGGCGTTGGCTGTGGAATTAACGATTTAGTTTCTAACAGGCTTAATCGGGTACGAACGAAATCATAGAGGCATGCCATTGGAAGCCTGATATCAGAAATTATACCGTGGAAAAAACAAGTTGACGTATCAAGAAATCCAAGATCAACATTCAATATGGACCACAAAATTAAAATTCGTATTCTATTTCTTGTTTATTCAAAGGTGAAAAGTTCCAACTCAGTTCGAAAGTTTGAATTATTTGAAAACTCTGTCCTCTAAAAAACTGAGAGTTGCTTTAGCATTCTACTTGGTAGGTAGTTTCGTTTAATTCAGGGAAGTTAAGTCACTCATTTGCATGTCAACTTCTCACTATTTAACTAAAAAACATGAAAGTTTTGTTTTAATAGACCACAGAGCAGTAAAATTTTTCTTGGATTATACTTCTTTAAACAGTTTCTAACCCAAGAAAAAGAGTCCATGAAGTTGCTATTGTTTTCAGTTTCAGATAAATTACAAAATTCGCACAGTCTGGAGGGATTTTCATCTTTGCTCCGAAAACAAAACAAAACGATCGATTTATTGCCAAACTGCACTGTTCGTCTTCCTTCTTTAAACTGTTAAACTACACAAGCTATACGGTCTACATACAAAGCACGCCAGTTTTAGTTGTGCTTACCTCAAACTTTAAGTGTCTTGACAATGTTTTGCGGATCAGGAATCAGGAGCCATTTGATTCGACAAATCTCACTTCAAAAATGAGGAAATATATTTTCATTTAAAGAAACCGAAATCAGTTGATCACGTTTTACGATCTGTCATCCGTGAAAAAGACATTCTAACAAACGTCACGAGGACACATATTGAAAGTTAGGAAATTGGTTGGCTAAATATCTGGATGATTTCTACCCAAGCTATAAAATGCTCTGCTACAAGTTAGTTTGAAGAAACCTGAAAAGCCGAAAAGCTTCGTGTACTTGCCCAGAAATTTCAACCGTAGATAACTGAAGCGCGCAAAATCCTCAGCGCTTTTAATGACAATTGTCTGCCTTAAAGTGCCCATAACGGAATTTTTTTTATTTTCTCATCTGAATCTAAACATCACCCTAAGAACTTCAGTGAAAAAATTATTCGATTTGCATAAAACGCAATTTTTTTATGAATTTTATAAGACGTTCAAATTTGCCGCCATTTTGGCCCACCATTCGCATTAGTCTCCTCTCGGTTTAGCAAGAGCTGTGACGTACATTCGGGAACACGTGACTTCAGCCTTTCTCTGGATCTCACTGAAAACAAGTCGCGGTATTTCTGCACGTTTCTCGAAAATGCCGGAAAGATGTGTTGCAGCGAGATGTGGAAACATCAAAGACGAAGCGAATGGGATAAGCATGCACAGGATTCCTTTCTTTGGCACCACATGCCCGCAAAGACTGAGGAGGCGAAAGAAATGGATCGATTTTATGCTGGAGCGGAGGAAGATGTTGACGCGCGCCTGGAAAGACCTCGTCCTTGCGCTCGATGCACTTCAATGACGAGGATTTCACAAGGCTGATGAATTCAGGTTTAAACTTAAAACGTGAACTGAAGTAGGATGGCATCGGCGTTTGTGTTTATCCATAGTTAATAAAAGGCAATGGTTATGAAGCTTGACAAACTCCTTTGTTATATGTTTTTGTTAGCGATTTTGGCCTTGACCGTGTACAAACTACAATAGATTTTGAAATGTGTTGGAACAACTGACCAATAGAAACGTTCCTGCTAACATATTCAACTGTGGTGTGAACGTTAAAACAAAGGATTGTGCACGGTCGCGGCCCTTCCAACATAAACTGCAGCACCATTGTTTTCATGGCAAAGTTTCATAACCAGTCCCTCAATTAACTATGGTTTATCCTTCAAAACATGCTAAGCGAAAGGAAGACGAAGACAAAGAGCCACCTTCGAAGAGGAGCAGGGAAAAGCGAATGGTAAGCCGCTTTCGATACTGAATATTCACACCCGCTTGTGACATTCTAAGCGTTGTGACCTTCTGAGGCTTATAGTTTGACCTCACTGTTAACTCAGTCGCAAGTTTTATAAAATATGGCGCCGCTAATTGTTTTGGTATATATTCTCATAGATCGTTAGATCCGCGAAGTTTCGTTGAGACCAAGCTCTCAAAAAATACTAGCACAAATGCTATCACTGATGTAAATAGATCGATGCGAGAACAGTCGCCCTCGGCGAACACAGAAAACATTGTAAACCACGATGTAGATAAGGTAGATAAACTGCAGCAAGAATTCAACGAGCTCAAACAAATATTGTACACACATGTGTTGTAGAATTCTGCAAACAATAAAAATGTTGAAAAGTATCACAGCGTTATCTCTGAAAACCTAACCACCACAACGGGGGTTCAAAATAGAAAAAAGGGCACAAAACAAATAACAAGCGCAAAGAGCGCAGAAAAAAATTGACTACAAAACGGATTGAGACACAAGGAGAAAAGCACGAGAAAATATAATTCAAAAAGAATTTTTCAAACCAACAACTTAGCGACAGCCTGTTAGCGTTTAATATTTCTAAAGGGCTCAAATTTGTCCCGACACCGGTGACAGACGCGAATATATATTTACATCAGACGCCAACTCTTGTTAGAATTCGAACATTTCGCAAGACGTATGCGCCTAAAAGATACAATGGATTTCGTAAACGTTATAGGAAAGACCAAGGTCTCTCAAGATGCTATATAGATATCAATGGATGCAACAAGCTTGTACACAAATATACCACAGGAAGAGGGAATTACAACAGTATGCAAAGCACACGAGGCATTCCACAGCAATAAACCTCCTATACTGTCACACTACCTCAAAGAAATACTTAAACTTATTCTTCAGGAAAATTCATTCCAATTTGTTAGAAACTGTTATCTTCAGACCCATGGAACTGCAATGGGTACAAAAATGGCCGTTGCGTTTGCAAACATATGGCCGATATTGAAACAAAAGTGATAAGTCAAATCAAAACAAAACCAATAGAATGGAAACGTTTTATTGATGACATTTTCTCACTGTGGGACAGTGACAAAAAGGAAATTAACCTGTTCATTGAACAAGCTAACAACTTCCATCCTACAATTAAATTTTTGGCCGAAATTTCAGAGAACGAGACAAGCTATTATTATCACAGTTCAACGCGTGTCCTTCCTGTAGTTCCGCGAGAACAATGTCGCTAGTCAGCGCTTCCCAATTGCCTTCGTGTTCCTTGCAGCAGTAGCACTCGCTGATATTTGCTAGCAGATCACGGCTACAGTTACCACAAGTACACCTACATGGAAAATAATTCGTTCGAATGTATGTGAGTACTTGGCCAGAGTTTTGACAGATGATAATGAAGATCGCGTACTCAAAATGCAAGGTGAGAACTTTACCATCCACTAACACGCACTCTATTCTCCAAGCGTTTGGTTAAATCTTCCTCGAGTCGTCGCTTCTCCTCTTGTTCCTTGCGATATCTTTTTAGCCATTCTTCGTCTGCTATCGGCTCGTCCGCGTACGGTTCGAGTGTATCATCATGTTCACACGTATTACTTGTTTCGTGGACGCCATCTATCGCCTCGACTTCGACGCTTTCAAATTCGTCCTCGCTGCTTTCTTCAGCGGTTTGCTCACTTTCCGTGTCAGATAAGTTTTCTGCCATGGGATATACTCATTTGGAGCTTATTTTTTCTTTCCTACCGGCGAATCTGACGATTTTCTTTCTGCCGCGAATGTACTTTACTGAAGGTCAAGTGAGTGCATAGACTCGAGAGTTCCTGAATGTACGTCACGGACCATGTCACGTGGCCTTATTGTGAGCCCGTCGGCATTCTCATCAGCGGGGCGGGTGGACCGCAATAAAATAGGATTTTAACGATTTGTAAAATTCATAAAAAGTTCGCGTTTCATGCAAATCGAAAAATTTTTTCGCGGAAGTTCTTTGCGTGATGTAAAGATTCAGATGAGAAAATAAAAAAATTCCGTTATGGGCACTTTAATTCTTATTCAAATTGTTAATTCTTCTTCAAAATTTCTAATCCAGAGTCCATGAACTTACTAGTCTTAATCTAAATCTTAATTTATAAATAGTTGGCAAACACGCAAATTGCATTCAGTTTCGGGTAAAATGATATTTGCGCAGAATTAGATAAGACTTCCATCAAGTTTTAGAGCTTGTACTTAATTCGCATTTTTCACTTTATAACGGTCCAACATCAAAATCGGGGACTTTCCCTGAATAAGTTTCATCTGCCCCGTACAAGAAACTGAAACCATTCAATCATGTTTTACGGTCTCATGCGTCAGAATTATTTATTTTGTGGTTGAATAATTTTAAAAGTTTTTTCTCGAGCACAGATGAAGATCCGGAGAAAGTAGCACGAATAGAAACTGTTTAATTAACAGACTCCACCGTCCTTATTATACTGATCAGCACTCGACAACAGTTGATGAAAAATAAATTTCTCTTGACAATATTCTCCGCTCGCGCAAATTCCCTTTATATCGATATATCCTACCAATTGTTACTGTTACAATTGTAAGAGGAATTAAAATTCTATTTATTCAATTTATAAAGTACTCTCCACGACTGAATCAATCTATCTGTCCGTAATCAGCCAGACACGAGAAACACAGAAACTAAGAGATCCGCACACTGCAAAACCAAACCGCTCAGAGTTTGTCTAAACTTTTCAATTACATAAGATATACAGTCCACATACAAAATATAGTTTTATAGTTATTCTTATCTCAAAATATTGGTGGCTTGACACTGTATGCTGGACTGATAAATTTGAAAAGTGAATTTGAAAAACTCGGGACGGTATTTGTGGTCAATGGTATCTTAATTCTAAAAAACCGAAATCGGTTTGTCACATGTAACGACGTCATGGCTCTAAAATTAATTGTAACAAGCGTCACGAGGGGCAGCGATGGAAACTTAGGGCGTTGGCTGAGTAAATATCCCCTGTTATCAGTGAATTACTGCCCAACCCAAAACTAAAGCATGGGTTCGCAATACGTGCAGAACGGATGGCGTTCTGACAACGGTCACTTGACTAGTGTCTTGTGGTATCAAAAAATAAGCAATTGATAAAATAATTATATCGATATTTTTTGTATTCAGTATTGTCTATTTCTGAGCTGATTTTCCAGAAGGTGGCTACAGAAATTAAAGCTTTTGTTAACTTTTCTTAAGATATTTCTTTCTTTTTTTTTTACGTTTCCTATTGAATATCTCATCAGTAAGTAAATAGATTACAAGGGTCATTAGAAGACGTTCGTTAAACAAAAATCTTTTTCTCCCACCCCCCTGGTTAATGTCCCCGAAATTAAAGCGATTTAGAATCACGTTTGTAAACGCTAAAAGTGATATTCGCATTTATGTTTTCTTGAATGGGTACATGGCAAAATAACCGTGGTCTTTGATGCTAACTACTAGGAAATTTAAAATAGCGATCGTCAACTGTGGGATAAAACATGGTCACGTTATCAAAGTTGTGTCGTAATCGTAATTCTAAAGGCCCGATTACATCGCGAATTTCAGCGCGGGCTAAAACTTTGTACCGGTCGTTTGCAAATAAAATTTAGTAATGGATGGGGAAAAATAAAATCAAAATGGAGCGTCTTAATTAAAATAGCCTGCAGAACAGGCATTTTTGTTTTTCGGGTATTTTTTTTAGGCGTGCCCGCTGCTCCAAGCCAATGAAAGCAAGAAAATAACGTAGCTATCTAATCAGAACTGAAAACCCTTCAACTGTTCGCACTGTTTTCTTGCTTGTTTGGTTTAATTTGTTTGACTGGAGGCGCTGCCATCTACAAAGAAATTCAGGTTTTGAGTCACAAAATGGCTGCAAAAAACTTAACGAAGAAGAAAATTCTCAGTTGTCTCAGCTTGATGAAGAGGACTTACAGAATCTCGTGGGTGATGGTGGAAATAATGCCTGTAGTAGCTCAGTCCATCGCCGGCGACGAGGAGAATGTAAATTTGTCTTTCGTCGAGCGAAACCCGTTCTGTTTAGCAATTGCACGATTAATTTTGCTCTTGTAAGTGACTATTTCTTCGCTATTTACAAAATTCTGTCATTTTACTTTTGAAAAATTAGAAGAAACGATTTTTTTGACAAATTTTGCTGTGTTCTGCTAAAGGAGTTTAAGCTTATGCGACAATGAAAGCTATTGTACAATAAAATAAACCCCGACGCGACACCGGCAGCGTTCAAGATATCGCTCACTTTACTGTCTTTGATTCCTTTTTTGAATGCGCTCGGAAATTATTATAACAGTAATAGAGTTGATGTTCTGCGGCTCGGGCTAAAATGAGCCTTAGTCGCGCCAAAAACATATTTACGCCCGCGAACATTAACTCTATTGAGAATAATGCATGATCCTAGAAAGTGAAACAGGCATACTCGGAAAAAAGAAATCCGAGTGCTCGTATCAGGAGTCGAACCTAAGACCAGAGTGTTTTCACAGGACGTCACAGCGGCCATGTTGGTGTCCCAAAACAAAGAAATGGCGGCCATGTTGTTGTCCCAAACTAAACCTCTGGGAATTGAACTCTATTTTTATGCAAATACTTTCTTTTGTTTCAGTAAACCAATATGGCCGGTAGTCACGTGAAAGAAAACGCTCTATTACTAGTTCGTATGCTCTACCACTGTGCTACAGGTGACTCGTGGGAGCTAAGGCCATTAAACTAGGTTCATGGGACAAATATCCTACGTACTGGTAGGATTAGAATGTCGAACGTGTGGTATATGAAATAAATGTGATGGTATATTTAACTCTATTGTTATATTGTCACAAAAATCAGAGGAAAGAGATGGAATCTAGGGCGTTGGCTGTGGAATTAACGATTTAGTTTCTAACAGGCTTAATCAGGTACGAACGAAGTCATAGAGCCATGCCATTGGAACCCTGATATCAAAAATTATACTGTGGAAAAAACAAGTTGACGTATCAAGGAATCATTTCCGGCGTAACAAAAACAAAATCCTAGATCAACGTTAAATATGGACCACAAAATTAAAATTCGTATTCTATTTCTGGTTTATTCAAAGGCGAAAAGTTCCAACTCAGTTCAAAAGTTTGCGTTATTTGAAAATTCTGTCTTCTAAAAAACTGAGTGTTGCTGTAGCATTCTACTTGGTAGGTTGTTTCGTTTAATTCAGGGAAGTTGTCATTCATTTGCATGTCAGCTTTTCACCATTTAACTAAAAAACATATAAGTTTCCTTTTAGTAAACCACAGAGCAGTAAAATTTTTCTTGGATTATACCTCTTTAAGCAGTTTCTAACCCAAGAAACAAGAGTCCATGAAGTTGCTATTGTATCCAGTTTCAGATAAATTACAAAATTTGCACAGTCTGGAGGGAGTTTCATCTTTGCTCCGAAAACAAAACAAAACGATCGATACACTGATTGTCAAACTGCATTGTTCGTCCTCCTCCTTAAAACTGTTAAACTACATAAGCTATACGGTCTACATACAAAGCTCGCCAGTTTTAGTTGTGCTTACCTCGAACTTTAAGTGTCTTGGCAATGTGTTGCGGATCAGGAATCAGGAGTCGTGTGATTCGGCGAATCTCACTTCAAAAATGAGGAAATATATTTTCATTTAAAGAAACCGAAATCAGTTGATCACGTTTTACGATCTGTCATCCGTGAAAAAAGCATTGTAACAAACGTCACGAGGACACAAATTGAAAGGAAATTGGTTGGCTAAATATCTGACTGAGTTCTACCCAAGCTATAAAATGTTCTGCTGCAAGTTAGTTTGAACTAACCTGAAAAGCTGAAAAGCTTCGTGTACTTGCCCAGAAATCTCAACCGTAGATAACTTAGGCGCACAAATTCCTTTGCGCTTTTAACGACAATTTTCTGCCTTAATTCTTATTCAAATTGTAAATTCTTCTTCAGAATTTTAATCCAGGAAACAAGGGTCCATGAACTCACTAGTATTAATCTAAATCTAAATTTATAAATAGATCGCAAACACGCGAATTGCATTCAGTTTCGGGTAAAATAATATTTGCGCGGAATTAGATAAGACTTCCATCTTCGGTGCAAAACTCTCAAACAGAAATGTAGTGTTTTGACTTTGTTGTCATGCATCACAAGTTTTAGAGCTTGTTCTTATTTCGCCATCTCTAGCTTTATAACGGTCCAACATCAAAATCGGGGACTTTCCCTGAACAAGTGTTATCTTCCCCGAACAAGAAACTGAAACCAGTCAATCATGTTTTACGGTCTCATGCGTCAGAATTATTTATTTTGAGGTTGAATAATTTTAAAAGTTCTTTCTCGAGCACAGATGAAGATCCGGGAAGGTAGCACGAATAGGAACTTCTTAGTTAACCGACTCAACCGTCCTCATTATACTGATCAGTACTCAAAACATTTGATGAATAATATAATTTCTCTTGACAATATTCTCCGCTCGTGCAAATTTTCTTTGTATCGATACGTTCTAACAATTGTTACTGTTACGAGGAATTAAAATTCTTTTTAATCAATTTATAAAGCACTGTCCCCGATTGAATCAATCTACGTTATCTCACTTTTTTCCGTAACCAGTCAGACACAAGAGAAACACAGAAACTAAAAGATCCGTACAATGCAAAACCCTACCGCTCAGAGTTTGTCTAGCTGTGTTGGTACTGTTCTTCTTCTCTAAACATTTCAATTACATAATATAAAGAGTCCACATACAATATAAAGTTTTATAGTTATTTTTACCTCAAAACATTAGTGTCTTGGCACTGTATGGTGGACTGATAAATTTGAAAAGTGACTTTGAAGAACTCGGGACGGTATTAGTGGTCATTCGTATTTTCATTCTAAAAACCCGAAATCGGTTTGTCACATGTTACGACGTCATGGCTCTAAAATTAATTGTAACAAGCGTCACGATGGAAACTTAGGGCGTTGGCTGATTCCCTGTTAAAGTGTATATGCCGGTTTTTTTTTTATTTGCTTGATCGAATCTTCTTGTTGTTCTCGTATGAAAATCGAAAAAATAAATTCGCTATCGATTTTTCTTCCCCTCGTTTGAGGCGGTCAAAGACGTGAAATTTCACTTCCGGGTGTGTACAATACTAGGGATAGTGGACCTGTGACGTCAATACAAGAACGCCACTTTCGCAAGATTCTCTGTTTCACTTTTTAACGTCTTTCGTGTCGCTGCAGCCGTAAACAACGCACCGCAGTACCATCTTTCTTCCTTTGCATAAAGAAAAACACTGAAACAGAGAATCCGCGAAATTGGCGTTCTTGTATTGACGGAAAAGGGAAGAAGACGCACACGTGAAGTGCGTGGGAAACGCTAAGAACGGGAAAGAAAGTGGGAATCGCTCGCGCACGCGAAGTGCGTTGGAAACGCTAGGAAAGGGACAAGATCGTTCCCAGAGGCCGCGTTCCGTTCTGCCGCTGGCCTGAAATTTTCCCCTATAATTTTCAACGTTTTCCCCTGTAGATTACGCCACTTTTAAACTTATTTTCCTCCATTTGGAATTGTAATTCATTTGATTTTTTATTTTTAATGTATGAAGGGTTGAGGGACTTTTTTGCCACCCGATTACTTTGTACTTGTGTTAAAAAACCGGTGCTTTTAAGTCGTGAAAGCAGGGCTTTTAAAACGTCTTCGTATCCTCTTTGCCGGAGGGTTTAATGTGGCACACTTGGGGTAATTTAACAACAATTTAAAAAATAGGCATTTAAGGTAGCTCCATTGAATTATCACTGACAATATGGCGCGCGCTTTGTTATGCATGGAAACCCAGTTTTCTCTTGTTTTCTTTCTATCAATCAGTATTGGAGGTAGCCAATATGTAATAATAAAAATAAAACTGTGATGTCCAGCCCTCCCTGGTAGAATAATGCTTTTAAGTCTTGCCTTAAAATAGTACTCAAACAGAGGCGTTTTGACAGTGTGTACTAAGGTTTGATTTTAATTTTTTTTACCATTTCCTTCGGTGAAATCCTCTGAAATTTTCACAGCGGACAGTGCCTTCGGCAGGAAAATATTTAAAGAGCAAAAAAGGCAAGGGGTTACAAAAGCAGATTCTTTGCTTTTTTGTAGATTTGTGGCTCTTGCATAGCAGTTGCGCAACTGAGACTCGTCTTATAAATTTTTGTCTAAATTGAGTTCTAACTAGAGCAAATTATGTGAAAGCACTATGCCAGATTTCAGGACATTTCACCGCACGAAACACGAAAAACGCTTTCTTTAAGTTAAAGATTTACTACATTGCATAAGAAGTTTACCGCGGTATTTGTGTTTTGGGGGAATTTATTTTGCTATCTATAGTCCCTTAAAGGGGAAGTGTCACCAATTTTTTGGGTCACTTTGAATAGCCAAAAAAACGTTTTTGCATTGATGGAATGGTCAAATTAATGATTCAGTTGTGTTAGCAATAACCCTACTAGTGCACAGAAACTAGGATTAATTATCTTTGGCTACGGATGGCTAGGATGGAAATGGATTGCAATTTAAAAACATTGGCCAATTTTTCAAGTTCATCCTTTTTATTGTAGAGAAGTCGCTAAAAACTGATTTTAATTTGTTCTTTCTCTGAGGATTCACTTAGTATTTTATCCCCAATGCTCTTAGAACAATTTCATGTTAGAAAAAGGTTCTTGGTCAAATACTTGAGCTGTTTTGACCCTGAGGGAATTACGTTAATTTTTATAATAACCACTGTAAACTACCATAACTATTTGAACCGAGTAATAGAAGACGCATGATCGAGTTTCGTATCATTGCGTGTAAGATTTACATTCTGACGAAAATAGAACGATGTCTTTTTTGCCCTACCGTGTTTTTCTTGTGTCTTTTAACTTTGATAGTTTGGCTTTTAATTGAAAGGAATGGCTGACCATGATCCTGCTCGGTATAGTTAATTTTTGGAGAAAAAAAGCTTGCCGGAATAATTTCAGTTGCTGGAATTTATTTTTTGCGATATACGTAGACTGACATATTCTTTTCGTTTCCCAGAACGCAACTCCAAAAGCGATATAGCATCACTTTCCTATGTTTTATACTTAATTTCTATATAATAACATGACTTTTAAGCCTAGTGATTTACAAATCATCATAATTTTGTATCAAACTCTGTCTCCACCGGTGCTTGGTTTACCGTCCTCGTCAAACCAAATTTCCTGAAAGTGTGTTTTGCGGCTTTACGAAAGGCACTCACTCTCCAAAAATATATCAGAGGATTGATGCAAGAATTGGCGAAGACGAGCGCAACGGCCATGCAATGTGCTGCTGACGTTCTCATGTCCTCTTTTTCTTGCAAAGCACTTATTCCTGATGTGATGGCGAAGGGAAGATAACTTCCAGCAAAGGCGGACACGAGAAAGAGCATCGTGTTTGTGGTGTGCCGATATCGGGTCATATTTTGTTGGTCTTCCAAAGTCAACTGCTGAATTTGTGCATTGTGTCTTCTAACAGTTTTGAAAATGACAAAATAACAACATGCGTCAGCGACTGCTATCAAAATGAAGAGCACTGTCAGTGCCTGGTTCACAAGTCGATTTCGCACTCCAAACCATAAAATTGTTATCCACGACACCCATATCAACCAGTAGATAATTACGATAACGAGTACACGGGTGGTTGTTATTAACTCCGTATATCGAAGGTGAAAGCGAAGGGCGAGATACCGTTCGAGGCTTATGGCCGACAGCGTAAGGAAAGATGTTCCGCTGAAGCTCCAGCTGGCATAAAAATGGATAAACACAGCATAGCAATATTGTTCCGTTCGTCCCAAAATGAGCGAAATTTCTGCGACGATAAACGAAGGCTGCGACGAAAACCCAACGAAAAAGTCCGAAATTGCTAGCGAGCAAAGCAAGATGTTTTTGGGCTCCTGGCGAAGAGATGGATTCAGCCACATTACTAAGATCAAGAGTGCGTTCAACGCCAATGTCGAAAAAGATGTTACAACATTAAGCATACAGGCAACAATCGCCGTTATCATATAATAGTGTGGTAGGCTTCCTCGAGCTTGCATGTCCAGGAATGGCTCGAGAGTCTGACACATCGATACGGTGTCCATTGTGTGGTTTTTAAAACCAGAACTTACAAACCCGGCGTCGCTCGCCATAACTAAAGAAGCTGTGTCACTCTTGCATTTAATTATTTGTTTCTCGTAGAGTCCTGTACTGCATTATGAATATGCTCTTAGAAAGCAGCTGTTCAATGTCATTTAACCTTTCAAGTGCGGAAGCCCTACTAATACGTGCGATTATGGTTTAATAACACTTTTGAAAAATGCCTATTTTGAAAGAATCCTAGCCTTTTTAATACGCTGTGTAAGAGCATTTAAACACTACCAAAGGCTTTTTAGCTTTGATTAAAAAAAAAAATTAAAAAACCCAGCAACTTCACCGTGAAAAGCACATCATTTTAATGCCATGCTTTATTTCACTGCGTCACAGTGTATTTAATCATATGCATGAACATGTTCCAATTTTCCGTCAATTCACTGAGCGAGGAAACAAAAATACGGTACGTGATCCGATAAGCAATCAGGAAATTTTTGTCTTGAAATAAATATGTTGTTATTTCTTTGATTAAAAAGAGATAAGAAATAGAAAACTATAAAGGATGCGAAGTCTCTTTGTAAATGGAATTATTGAATTACTCATTTCTGGTGCTTAATTATTAGTGCAAATGATAATTACCCTAAAAATATAAACCCTTTTAATAATGCGTCTGTTTCGCAAACCCAAGATCAGTAAAAAAAAAATTAAAAAAAAAAAATTAAAAAAAAAAATAATAATAATAATAATAATAATACACAAGAAAAAAGAAACAAAGAAAAAACCAAAATCCGTATTGTTTATACTTTTTACTGCTCAAATAAATAATGAATTTTCCTTACATTTGTTCACAAGACGCTGTCACGCTCAAAAACTGAAACTTATGGCCTCCAACAACGTTGCAAGGCCTTTTAGTCAATTTGATTAAATTTCTCTGCAATCATCTTTATATTGGAACGTTCAAATTGTGGATTGAAGACGAAGTATTTTAAGGATGTTGGCACAGGGACATCAAAACGTACGTTTGATCTGTTCGAAGGCCTAAATATCAGATTTTTGGATAACATTGTGAAAATCAACAGTGTTTTGTTGGTAAAATGTCAGTTCAGAGTTTATACATTTGTATAAGTGACGCGCGGAAAGTTATTATCTGAAGTATTGCTGGATTTTTGAAAAAGGGGCCGCTCAAGCCAGGCGTCTTTGAGTGTAAGGTGCGAATCGTTTTTCGTCGATCAAAATCGCCAATGTGAAGACATAAGGTCATCTAGCAGAGGCGCCGGGGTATTTTGAAACATGTGGGAGGCGAGGGGGACCCATCATACACCAAGCCAAGCGCATACTATATACCCCCAATCAAATTTCCTAAAATGTCCTTTGCGTGGTTTGTTCGAACAAGCAAACTCTCTTTGCAATCTTAACAGTGTCTAGAGTTTCTGTGTTTGATTTGTGTCAGTGCATAAGTAAGCAGTTGTTCAGACGATCCTGCTTCATGGTGCTTCTTAGGTAATTCTTGGGTCGTCGGAGGACAGAAAATATACACTTTGAAGTCGCCGAGCTACAGGTAATGTCGCATACAACCTTAAGAGTTTGCGGACCTCTCCTAGTAACGTTTTGGTGACAGGGGGTTTGTTGCAAGCTTTGTACATGGTTCTTATGTTTGTAACCTGACGTATTTCGTCAAGCGCAATCCTGATGAAACGCTTTGTGAAAAGATCACGAATCTGAATATTTTGTCCAACCAATTTCATGCTACGCTAGCGACATTTTCGGTACCGAAACGTGGGAGGGGGGAAAGGGTGTGCCCCCCCCCCCCCCCCCACAGCCTCCCCTACCCTCCACTGCTCTGCCTCCTATGTTTAGTCTTCGTTTTCTTCCCTCCTCTCAGTCTCCTTTCTCAACCTTCTCTGGGACAAAAAAAAAACCGTGATTCCGTTCGGTCTCGTTTCACAAAAAGTGTTCAAGTTTTCATCGGCCATCTTTTCAAGACTTCGGCTAGATTTTTCGCCGAAATGTTACAAATCGTAAAAAAACGGCTGTTTGATCTTCTTGGCCGCTTCTGGGTCTCTCCCAGAAGCGGCCAAATGTGCTTCGGTGTCATTCCACGTAAAGTGCTCGTGTTTTCATCAACCACCTTTTGAAAAATTCGGCTAAATTTCCTCCTTTCTGGGGGCCCTGTTGACAGACGAAAAGAGATAGGAGAAACGATTAGAAATCAAGTTTACCTCGAAAATGAGACACCGTTTTAGACGTGCCGTTTCGGTCCATGTTTCAAAATGTCAATATAAGTTTTTACCAAGTTGCCAAGCCTTCAGGTAAGAAATACTTTGGATCATGAGCAGTATCTGGTTTTGGATATGCTCCATAGCATCATTAGTCTTCCTCGCAGCCGTTTTTAGTGTCGTCACGCAACGCTCTTCCCCACTAACGGCCGTTAGTGGGGAGGAGCGTTGCGTGACGACACTAAAAACGGCTGCGATGGAGACCATAGCATCATAGGATTATACAGGTTCCTTGTAAAGAAATTCAAAATATGGTCTTGTATTAAAAAAAAAAAAAATGGGGATTTGGGTTTTCCAAGAATAAAACACACTTAGTTGACCCTTAAATGTTGATCTCAAGATTTTACAAGAATCTAAGACATGCCGCAGACTTTGTTCAAAGAGATGCTTTTCTATTTTGGATTCTGCACCCAATAGACTACAGCTTATTTTAAAAGAGGATGGTGATATCCCATGAAAATCCCATGTTAAATAAGCAGCTTGAACACGCCGACCTAACTCTTTCGTTTTAATCATGAGGTAATTTCTGTTATACGTTAATGTCTTGCTGTTTAATTTTGTTTAAACGGGAAGTATCACAAAAATTTAATGTCATTTCAAAACCCAAAAATGTTTGTCGGACAACAGAAACAAAAAAATGATCGACTAGTTTTGTCATAAAATATCATCCCAGTGCAATAAAATTGTCGATTAGTGCCTTTGACCAGAGACAGAGTAAGCCGGTATGGATTGAAACTTGAAAAATATTAGGCTAATATTTTTCAAGTTTTCGTATTTTTGTTTCCAAAATGCGCTAGAACAGAGTACGAGTTGTTCCTGTCAAGAAATGAGTTGATTTCTCTCCTCTCGTTTTTCTAGAATTATTTTGTAGCAAAGTGAAGGTCTTAATTCATCATTTTAACAAAAGAGGTCAAAAACCGCATGATACTTCTCTTTAATTATTCATACAATTTTGTGTGATAGCTGTAATTATTTTAGTTGTTTATAATGGGTTTCTCTTTGTTTTTTTTTCGGGTTTGTGAAGTCAGTATTGTTCCATGTCTCGCGCATTTTAATACTTTCCGTTTATTTTAAAATATGTAACATCATTGCTAGCATAAATTCAAATCACGACAGTAAACGAACTCACAACTGATTATGATCGTTAAACGATCGAAACATGTCTTGTTACAAACTCAAAGTGGTTGTTCATTTTTTAAAAATAATATCTTGTCTACTTAATTTATCAAGACCTTTTAAATCGTCATAAATTTGTCTGAGCGTTTGTTTCCACCTGGTCCACCTGCCTCATCAGATGAATTCTCCTTAAAGTGTGCTTTGCAGCTTCTCGAAATTCGCTTACTCGCCAAAAATAAATCAAAGGATTGATGCAAGAACTGGCGGAGACGAACGCAACGGCCATGCAATGGGCCGCTGATGTTCTCATGTCCTCTTTATCTTGTAAAGCACTTGTTCCTGATGTGATGGCAAAGGGAAGATAACTTCCAGCAAAGGCGGAAACGAGAAAGAGCATCGTGTTTGTGGTGCGTCGATATCGTGCCATATCTAATCTGTCATGTAATGTCCGCTTAATTTGTAAATTGTGTCTTCTGACGGCTTTGAAAATGTTGAAATAACAGAATCCGTCAGCGATTGCTATCAAAATGCAAAGCACTATCAGAAAATAACTCAAGAGTCGATCTTGCACTCCAAACCATAAAACAGTTATCCACGACACCCATATCAACCAGTAGATAATTACTGCACTGACCACGGAGGTGGCTGTTATCAACTCCCCATATCGAAGGTGAAAGCGAATGGCGAGATACCGTTCGATGCTTATGGCCGAAAGCGTCAGGAAAGATATTCCACTGAAAATCCAGCTGGCGTAAAAATGAATAAACACAGCATAGCAGTATTGTTCCATTTTCCCCAAAATGAGCGAAATTTCTGCGGTAAGGAATGAAGGCTGGGACAACAAGCCAACGAAAAAGTCCGCAACCGCCAACGAGCAAAGCAAAATGTTTTTCGGTTCATGTCGAAGCGATGGAGTCAGGCACGTTGCTAAGATCACGATTGTGTTCAACAGTAATGTCGCGCAAGACGTTATAACGCTAAGGGCACAGGCAGCAATCGCCGTTATCACGTAAAAATCTGGTAAATTCTCTCGGATTTGCATGTCCAAAAATGGTGCGAGAGTTTGGCAAATGCTTCCGTTGTCGTTCGTGTGGGTTTTGAAACTCGAACTTTGAAATCTCGTGTAGTACGCCATGACCAACAAAACTTTGTCCCTCGCGCTAATCACTGTTTGTTTGCACTTTCTGTCCGATACTGCTTCATGAATATGCCTTTTTGTTAAAGGGAACAGGTGCTTTGTAGGCTTGAATGACCCACTCATTAATTGTTAGCGTGCGATGAATACTTCAATGACCTATTCATTTTTAAGGACGCGTGCGATTGGTAGAGTTACGGAATAATAATAGAAACTGATTGATTGGTGAAAATTCATCATAAAGGCCCACTCATTAATTGTAAGGGCGCGTTAAATAATTCAATGACCTATTCATTTTTAAGGACAAGTGCGATTGGTCGAGTTTACGGAATAATAATACAAACACTGATTAATGAAAATCCATCATAAAGGCCCATTCAAACGGTTTCAACATTAGCTTAAACATGCGTGCAACACTTGCATGTTGAATCAAATTTTGGGAGCGTTTTAACAGGTTGTTCAACATTGTTGAAAGTGCAAAAAATGCTGAAAGCTCGTTGACATTTGACATGACATTTTTTTATTTACACTCTCCATTCTTATTGTTACATAAGCACAAAATACAAAAGTCGACTTTACTAAAAAAACATAGACTAACACGCAGCTTAAAAATATAATTCAAATAGGGGAGAGGAGAGTAGAGGGGCACCTCTAGTAAAACTAATACTGTGCCCCTTTAAAGGAAGTAAATTGATAAGAAAAGTAACAAAGAATAGAAAAAAAATAAGAAAGATATAGGAGAAGGAAAACAAAAAACAAAGAGAAATGAAAATAATTAGAATAAAGTATCATTAATGATGAGCAAGAAATGTATCATCAATATTGAGCAAGGTAATATTTATAGAGTGCTTTCCTAAACATTCTTTTAGTAGGTTTGTCCTTAACTTTCTGAGGAATGTTATTCCAAGAAACAATTTCCTATTACGGTTGAAAGCGTGTTGAAAAAACTATAAATAGGTTTAAATTTTCATTCTACAGCCATACAAGATTTCCTTTGTTCACGAAAATGTTGAATGGTGTTGAAGCTGCTTGAACAGTCAATTCAACATTTGTGGGTTATCCGCGGTGTAATATAATTGATTCGTTTTCTTTGTTTTATGGACTATTGTCAGGGTAAGGTTTATTGGTGAGGATGTTTTGCTCCCTTTCTTTTACCTTACCTGTGATTAATAGATTATATTACACCTAGACTGCAAGCAGTCCCTTCCTGGATAGTCGAGAGGTCGCGCGAAATAGCCGAGCGCGAAAAAAATAGAGTGATCGAGCGGAAGGGGGCTTGGGGAGAGGCAGAAAAAAGTCTCTTCTCGTTTATTTCTCCTCGCTCCAGTCTCGCTGCGCTATGAGCACACCATCTCGACTAACCAGAAAGGGACTGCTTGCAGTCTATATTACACCGGAGATGAGCCATATTTAAATAAATGTAAATATTTGAAAAAAATATTTCGAACTGCGGATGAAAGATCAAATAGAAGATAGATCCTCGAAATTACCAAGCAACTTAAGCAGTTGCGAAAATAAAGCCTGAAAAAAATTCAGGCTTGAACAGGATTCGAACCCATGACCCCTGCGACGCCGGTGCAGTGCTCTACCAACTGAGCTACCATGCCAATTGGGAGCTGGTCATATTGTTAGTTCGTAATATACCCGTGAAGGATGAATAAATAAATGTCACAATATGACCACCTCCCAGTTGGCTTGATAGCTCAGATGGTGGAGCACTACACCGGCATCGCAGAGGTCATGGGTTTGAATCTCGTTCAAGCCTGAATTTTCTTCAGCCTTTCTTTGCGCAACTGCTTAAGTTGCATAGTAACTGCGAGGATCTTTCTTCTATTTGATGAGCTACATTTGCCCAACATTTTCCCAACATCCGTTTTAACTTTTGTTGAGCGAATGTCGGTCAAATGTTGAAACCGTTTAAACGGGCCTTAACACGGATTGTTTTTAGTTAGCAGAATACAAAATCGTTCCTGTGAGTATTGTGTGTGAGGAAGTTTGGAGACGCGTCTACCTAACCCTAAGTATGACGTGACACCTTAAGGCTGGTTTTCACTAGGACATAAGCATAAGCATAAGCATAAGCATAAAGATAAAGATAAGCTAGTGAGAAAACTAGCTACATACGCATAACGACAGACGCACGCGCAGAAAACCATTTCTTGACGGAATTCTCGATACCAGCTCCCCTCAATGTAAAGCAAGATGGCGGACAAAACGGTTGAGTGCCTTGTGCTTGTGCTTATGTCGTCCCTGTTCGCACTGGTGAAAACGACGACACAACATGACATTACCATAAACATAAGCATAAGCACAAAAAGAAAGAACATGTTCGTTCTTCTTGTGCTTATGCTTATGCTTATGCTTATGCTTATGCTTATGCTTATGCTGCCGGTGTTCTCATTTGCTTTAGCGGCGTTTGAACTTCTGTTTCTGCTTATGTCCTAGTGAAAACCGGCCTTTAAGGTTACTATTCCGCTTAGTATAGATCTTATTACAAAATGGCTTCCTTTTAACATTCTTTTTTTCCATTTAATTTAGCCCTTCTAGCAAGTAGGGAGGACAAATTTGAATACGAACAAAAGGATAGCCATTTTGGAATAGGGTATAAATTCTTTCCTCCGAAACACGGCTAATCCATCGCGACTAGTTAAGAAATGTTGAAAAGCCAAAAATAAATGAAAAAAAGAGGCAAAACTGAATGAAATTTTGAAAAGCGAAAAATCAATGGAAATGTAACAGGTATGGCACAGTTTTCTTCGACTACTACACTATTGTATTAAAACATTTGCAAGGGTACTAATTTGGCCTTAAGAAAAGCAACGCCATCGTGAAAGTGTTTCTAATTGCGCAATTAAATCGTCTTAAGGACGGTGCCTACTAATACCGAAGTATTTTTGCACGGTTTATCACTATGCGGGAAAAGCAGATCTTGGTAGCGGCTATTGAAATCCAAAAAGAAAATTGGGGGTAACCACGCATTTGTAAGAGATAACTAAGCAACAATTATTCTAAAAAGCAGCAAAATACAAAGCAATGTATGGCGCTTTTTTCCAAATTGAAGCTTTATTATCTCTGAAAAATGCATGGTTACCCCCAATTTTCTTTTTGAATACCAAAATCACTTACTAAGTTCTGCTTTCTCCGCATAGTTTTAAAGAGCGCAAAAATATCCCTGTAATAGTCGGCACCACCCATAGGAAACCCGAGTATCTCCAGATGCGCAGAACGTATGCGCAGTAACAATAGTAGGCACCGTCCTTAAATCACGTGAACCTTAGGTGGTCACATGATCCTCATGTGGTCATGATGTAGATTCCTTATATCCACATAATAGACGAATTTTAGAGAGATTAAGCTTCGCGTTTACGGCTAACGCCAAACGGGAAACGTCAAGCCGCTGTTTGTTCTAAAATGCGTAAACTTCTGTTTCTCGTACTCACTTCTCTCGTCTTCGTGTTTTTTCGATAGCTGTCGCCGACTGGGCGGAGATAAGCTTAAACCAAAAAAGCTTCATTGTTTTTCATCAAAGGGAAAATTTCAGCCTGGCCTTTGCCGTTTGCAGTAAACGCGATGCTAAGCCTCTTTATTAATTTTTTTGTTCTTTTCCCCTGAGCCTCTTAGCCAAGCTCGAATTTTAATATATCGAAATTGGTCCATTTAAATTATCATTGAATAAAACTCAAAATGTAGGAGTATGCGTTAAAATAATAATTAAGAATGAAAACGTTACTGAGAATCGTAGCGTCACGATAATAGAGGTTCTGCAGGGGGGGGGGGATAGATTATTAGCTTTCAGTAAAGATTTAAGCCATGTCTCAGCTATTTCTCTGCTCACAATTAATTATTCCCTACCACAGTTAACTTCTTTTTGCGTTTTGTCGATGTCAGGGATGACCGTCCCATTAACCGAATATGCAGTGTCGACGATCATCCAAAGATTTCGGCAGAACTTTCGAGTGATTCCAATATCCTTTGACTTAACGAATAATGTTAATCATCTTTTAATGACTTCTTGACTTCTACAAACAAACTAGTGTTTGGAGAGGATACAAAACGCTTTTAAGCCTGTACGTCGGATGCTCTGAAGAGAGTCGCGTTTCTTATAGCCTGTGCGGCAATAACTAGGGGATGGGAAGGGTAGTCGGGCGCGCCCTCCGCCGCGCCTTCCTTCGTGCTCTTCTCCGTGCTCTCCTCCGCATTTGCCTTCGAGCTCTCCTCCATGCTCTCTTCCATACCCTCCTCAGCGCTCCCCTTTGCAGCGCTCTCTTCTGTGCTCTACTCCACGCTCTTCGTCGTGTTCTCCTCCGTGCTCTCCTTTGCACTCGCCTCCATGCTGTTCTCCGTACTCTCCTTTGCACTCGCCTCCATGCTGTTCTTCGTGCTCTCCTTAGCACTCACCTCCATGCTGCTCTCCGTGCTCTCCTTTGCACTCGCCTCCATGCTGTTCTCCGTGCTCTCCTTTGCACTCGCCTCCATGCTGTTCTCCGTGCTCTCCTTTGCACTCGCCTCCGTGCTGTTCTCCACGTTCTCCTCCGCGCTCCCCTCCATCTTCTCCCACGTGCTCTCCTCTGCGTTCTCTTCCGTACTGTCCTTCCTTCCCGTGCGAGATACCTCTTTTCTTTTCATGCGCTGCATTCTCGTGTTTTTATTGAACAATATTTTGACATTATCCATCAACGACAATAAGTTTTTTAATAGATTTAAAGAGAAATGTAAAAAAAAAAAGCTGGCAAAGGTTTTTTGCAGAATTGGAAATTTTGCGCGCTCTTGAGCTACTGAGTTATAATCATCTTCATCAAAGACAATGGCCGGATTTATTAATCAAGCTTTTTGTCTCGAAATTAAGACATTAACGTCGTTGCTTGACCACTAAATTAGAACTCCTATTAAACGTTGGAGCGATTTTAGGAGCTAAACACTGACTTGAAGACTGATCGCGTGACCTTCAGGTAGACATCGCGTGCCTTGACTGCAAAAGTGGTTGACAAGACTGAGACGTCGCGTGACCCAAAAGCTCCCATACCCTGAAAGAGACAACAACAATGCATTTTGATTGACACAATGTCAAACGGAGATATCTAAACTCTATTCCTATGAATCAATAAAAGCCTCTTAATTAATTAATTTCCCCGATTTTAATTCCAGAAAAAGCTAAAGATAACAATTAAGTACAGGGGCAGTCTTTTGGTTTCATCGAAAAGGACTGTGTCTAATTTTACCGAAAAAGCGCTGGTTTACCAAGAATTATAACAGCTCTAAAAATCTCGGACTCTCAGCCTCAACACTAGCCAGTTAGAGAACATGTTCATCCGAAACTTGATTGCAGCTTGCGCCTGATAATGAACTCTGGGTTTTTTCGTGTTTATTTAGCTCACGAGTTATTATTAAATTTCGTTTGTCTGAGACATATGCTTGATCTTCAGAATGTGCGGTTTCCGCCGGTCCTGCTGGGGAATCCCGAATCATCGAGTTCGAGTTCGAGTTGGACTTCGAGTTAGACTTCGAGTTGGACTTCGAGTTGGACTTCGAGTTGACGTTCGAGTTGGAATCGGAGTTGTACTACTATAAAAATACTAAAAGCAAAATATTTCGTTATTTTTTTTACTAACAAAAAAATATAAAAAGAAAAATACTTCGTTATTTTCGAGAGCGCGCTCTGGAAGGGCTCCCAAATGAAATCGGACCCCCCCCCCCCCCCACCACCCCCCCTCTCCCCTTCTCCCCCAAACGAAGGATGGCACAAGTATACGATTTTTTTTTTCGAAAAATGTAGATACTAAGCATGGTCTATGGGAAAAAGAAAATGGTGTACAACAAAAGAAAACAGTTTCGATCTGTTCAATTTAAAAATATTAACGAATTTTCAGTACAAATATCCCTACTTGAACTCCCTTGTCTGTTGTCCTTTCTCCCCTATGTGGTTTTTGGAACGATTGAGCGCGATTTCAGTGAGCTTTAGTTCCATTGATTTTCTCTCTTGTATGGCGATACGATATAAGTGTTGTCTTCGTTTCGTCATCGATCTAAGCAGTCTTTTGGAAGATACTGAATAAACAAATAACAGTTTCTTTTTTTTGTCGTTGGGTGGCGTAGTATTAAACTACAGTAGGTCAGATTTTTAGTTACCCGAAAGATATAGCCTGGCGGTTAGTTGTCTTTTCCGTGCATTTATAGTTTTGAATTTTCTGCGTGGCTATTAATCGCAGGTTTGTTTTCTCATCCATACACTTTCAATAGCTCCCACCAGTTCGAAACTTAACACGTGCGAGTGACTCACATTCATTTTGTAGGGGCTATACATAGAGAAGCTCGGCGGTTCGCCAGTCAAATAGCCTGACAAGTTTTATTCAAGCGGCTCAGCGGCTCGCCAGTCAAATTGAGTTTGTTGATACAACTAAGAACGTGATTGAATAAAGCGTCTGATTATTACGCGTCTGTTGAAATAATACAAGCGGCGGTGGTCCCCTGTGAGAAAACGATCGTCGCCCGAAGGGTAGAAAGAGGCGTAAGCGATTTTTACGGATGATTTTTACCGATTAATAATGGGAATCGGTGAAAATCGATAAATTGATTTCGTATGTCAAATCGATATTATCGATTTTTGATGAAGTCCAACTCGAAGTCTAACTCGAAGTCCAACTCGAAGTCCAACTCGAACTCGAACTCGAACTCGAATTCAAACTCGATGATTCCCTACTCCCGTCCTGCTGACAATGCTCATGAGTGCAGTTAGTTTACACCGCGGCCAATTTCTTTTGTAAAAACCTCGTTGTTCACACAAGAACGCAAAGGCAAAACTTCATTGCCTAAATAACGCCGACGAAAAGCGAATGTAATCCCGTGCAATTTCCCAGGAACTAAATTGGGCATGCCTGCGACAGGTCGCTAGGAATAAAAAACTGTGACAAAACATCAATCAACGGCCTCTTAGAACAGCGCCCTGTGAATGGATTATTTTTCCTTAAATTCCGAAAAAGCTAAGTTAGAAAATAACAATACATTCAATATTTGTGCTGTTTGAGTTCCTCAAAGGTCATTTCTCCCTTCATATTGTAGGATTGTCGGAATCATGGACATCGAAGCGATGCTTTATAATTTCCATGAGTGCAGAGCTCCTGCTAGGTGCAGGTTATTTACCCGAATGAAACTTGTCTCCGGAAGACACGTCGCTTGAGGGTTTACGTTTTTATCTGTTATGTTATCAACATTGTGTCGGTCAGCCTTCATGATTCACGCGTTTTTTGCTCTAATCGCTGCATTGTGAAATCTTCTGCTGAGAGTGGTTGATTATTTAACCTCGTTTGCCGCGCGGCTAAGAGTGGCATTTTAAATTTAAATCCGGTTCCGTAAGAAACCAGTCACCCTTGAAGTGTTAAATAAACTGGGCGGGCCTGGGTCAAGTTCCAGGGCATTAGCAACCAGCCAACCACAATAAAGACAATGTTTCTTTATTGGTTCTTTAAAGTGCTGTAATTCCGAGAAAAGCTAAAGATAGAAAATCACGCGACCAAGATGTGTGGTGTTGAGTTTCGCGAGGGACAATCTTCCTCCAGTCTTTGAAGACATTATGGCGTCGGATACTCAAGCTTGGCTTCATAATGTTCGCGAAGAATTGTTTTGTCCTGTCTGTTGGGAGATATTTACTGATCCAAGACATCTTCCATGCCTCCACAGTTTCTGTTTAGAGTGCTTAAAACGATGGCACCGAACGAATCAAAGTACAACCAATGGACAAATATCTTGTCCAAACTGCAAAATCCTTAGCAGTGTGCCTGAAAGTGGCGATCTCAAGGATCTTCCAATCAGCTTTTATCAGAATGGCTTGATTGATGTGCTGGCCATTAAAGAATGCAACAAAACTCAAGTAACTTGTGGAAATTGCGGCGAAAAGAGCTCTGAACCTTCGTACTGTTTCGAGTGTTGCATATTTTATTGTGAGGACTGCGTGACTGCACATAAGAAAATGCGAAGCAGTAAAAATCACCGAGCCCCGGCTCTCAAAGAGTTTAACGACAAGGACTATGAAGATATATTGAAGCGACCCGCGTTTTGTCCCAAACAGCGACATCAAAATGAAGAATTAAAGTACTACTGCAAGAACTGCAAAATGACAGTGTGCCAAACGTGCAGCTCTCTAGAACATTCTGGTCACGCTTTAGAGCTCATAGAAGACGAAGCTGAAAGACAAAAGACTGTAATAAGAACTCTGATGAAAACACTGAGACAGAATTTGCAGGCAAAGGAAAACTTTGCCAGTCAACTTGAAGAAAAATGCATCAAATTACTTCAGAAAAGCGGAGAAATGAAGACGAACATCCAGTTGTTTGTGGAAAAGTTGAAAGCGCTCATTGATGCGGAAAAGGAACGTGTGTTCGCTGCGGTGGAAAACCAAACAGAAAAATCACTCGAAAATCTCACAAAGGAAAGCAGCAAAACAGCAGATGACATAAAAGCAATGGAATCAACGTTAGAGAAAACCGATCAACTGCTTAATCGAGCACTGACCAATGCAGAAATAATCCAACTGAAGAAATCATTAGAAACAATCTCTGGGTATTTTGTTCAAAGTTGTTCAAATTTCCTTGACCCTGAAAGTTTTGAATCTTTCTTTTTTGTGGAAAATGAAAACTTGTTAGACACTGTTAAAGGCGAAGAAATCGGCCTCTTGGAGATACAACAACAAACAAAAGCTAGCAAATCAATAGCTGAAGGAAAAGGACTGAATGAAGCAGTTGTTGGACATGAAATGCAATTTATTTTGACAACAAAAACCGCGGAGGGAAGACAGTGTTACCATAAACGTGACCGTGTGACGGTGGAGATCCGAGACCAACGAGGGCGAGAGTGCGGGACAGAAGTGCGAATCATTGATAACAAGAATGGACAGTATAAGATCAGCTATTCTCTCAAAGAACACGGCAGATATATAATTATTATTAAGGTAAACGGTGAACATGTTCGTGGCAGTCCTTATGATTTGCTGGTAAAAACCCGCGAACTGGCTGTCAGCTCACCGAAACAGGGAGGTTGCTCGCAGACTTCCTTAGTAAAACCATTGTTTAAACCTGTTTTATGTTTTGGAAAGAAAGGTTCGTCTAAAGAAATGTTTAGCTATCCTTGGGGGGTTGCAGTAAGTGACACGGATGAGATAGCAGTAACTGACTCTGGGAACCACAGGGTTAAAGTCTTTGACAGTGGTGGGAAATGTTTAAGATCATTCTGGGCCCATAGCACCTTTCAGGCAAAATTTTACTTCCATCGTGGAATATGCTTTGACAACAATGGAAATATTTTCGTTGCGGAAAATAGCAACAATAGAGTCCACATTTTCAGTGGGGAGGGTACGTACATGGGTATGTTTGGTGGGAAAGGAAGCCTTGATAGTCAGCTCTCTCGTCCTTGGGGTTTATCATTAGATGTCAATGGTAATATTATTGTTGCTGATTCAGGTAACAAACTGATTAAGATCTTTTCAACCGATGGAAAGTTTGTAAGGAAGATAGGTGGGCCTGGCTCTTTTAGTCATCCTGTTCACTGTGTTCAGTGTGATGAATATCTCATAGTGTCAGACCGAGATGAACACTGTATTAAAGTGTTCAGTACCGAGGGTAAATACCAATATAAATTTGGAAAGCAGGGAGGAGGGGATGGTGAGTTTAATTCTCCCCGTTGTTTAGCAGTGACTAAATCCAAACACCTGATGGTGTGTGATTTGAATAATGATAGAATACAAGTGTTTGAATTGAATGGCAAGTTTGTTGGCAAGTTTGGAACAAAAGGTAGTAACTTAGGAGAATTTTATCGTCCAACGTCTGTAGTTGTTTTAAGTAATGGTAGAATTGTTGTATCTGACTGTGATAACCACCGCATTCAAATCTTTGAATGAAAACTGCCATCTGCAGCCACTGAGGAAGGTATAAATGGCTGGGTTTCTTTGGGTGATTTATATGGTTTTGAGTGGTTTTAGTAAACCGGTGAAACAAAATGAAAGGGTGATAAGTAGTCAAATGTAAACAACAGAAAACGATTGGAACAGGCCATGTTTATAATGGCGTCATTCAGCAACAACTACCAGAATTTATTCCGTTGTCTTTTCAAATTCAAATTTTGTTACCCAAGAGGAGAGCAAAGAACAATAACTCTAATTAGCATGGGAAAAAAAGGATAGCTTAGTCAAATGACTCAAAAATTAAATGTCAAATTAGAGTGTTATTGGGGATACTCGCTTATTTTTTTTCTCGGGTAACGTAAACCAAAGTTGTTTATTTTAATTTAACAGCTAAAACCAGCTAAAGAAATTTGATATTTTTTCAGTTGTGTTAGGGAAAGAATATAAAGCGCGTTGGCCATGTTCTAATTTACATTGAAGCCCTTCCTGACTATCAAAATCAATTTCAAAACGTGAATAGTCGGTTTTAAAAAACCGACTATTCAAGTTTAGAAGATCATTGCCTTAGAGTGGTATCGAAATTGTTTGTAATTTTCTTGATGCTGAATTCGACTTTTATCAGTCTTAAACTGTAACTGTAAAAGCAAAATTTAAATTTGTCAACTTAACTTTTGAATTTGTTACCAGTTATTTTCAAAACGAGACATGCGTGACTTTGCAACGCAAAAAAAGTTGCGGTTTTTTTTCCGTTTAAAGGCGAAATAAAAAAATGCTTTTACTCATACTGTAAGTAGAAAATTTGTGTTAGAATACAACCTGATGGTTAATATATAGTAAAACGAACAAATGCAACTGTAAATTGTCAATTTTCTCTAGAAATTGCACTTCTTGAGAAGACTTCAAAAGGTAAGATTATATATACTATAAGAGAAACCCGTGTGTATTTGAAATTTAGGTTTCCTTGGTCGAAGACCGGAAAAACGTTTTTTTGTCGTACTGTAAGCAATAAATAGCTTAGTTTTGGTAACTTGTTGAGTTTTTTTCACAAAACGTTTGTATTAGAGAAACTACCCGGCGGTGATAAACAAATCATTATTCAAACAGAGAAGGTATTCAAGCTTTTTACTCCTAAGAGCGTTTAAGTTTGAACAAGATAAATATGCCAAATCAATTTGAACAAAATTACAAACGAACCAAACAGCGGGAAAATTGTAGAGTACAGCTTAGCAGTTCCAACGGATTCCATGAGTTTATGGCTCTGGAAATGAAAAGGTCAAATTAAATATTTTTTATGCTGAGATTTATTGTACATTATCTCGTAAGTATTGATTCTTAGTTTTGTCTTTGCAAGTTGGAATTATATTTTACGTAAATAGTTATGAGATAGTGCTTTAAGAAGCTTTGAAACTAGGAAATTTATATTCTGTAAAATTATAACAATGGACCCTTTGATTTTTTGTGAAATTACTGAATACCTTATGTAGTTGATTTGAGTTTAAATAAAGAAGATAATGATAATTGCTGGTTGACAATAGTTTGTTTATTTCAGTTAAAGAGAAATGTAAAAAAAACCCAGGTGTTTGCACAGAATTTAAAATTTTGCGCGCTCTTGCGCTACTGATTTATAATCATCTTCGTCAAAGACAACGGTAATTAAGCTTTTTGTCTCTAAATTGAGACATAAGCGTTGTTGCTTGACCATGAAATTAGGACTCCTATTAAACGTTGGAGCGAATCTTAAGAGCTAAACACCTACTTGCAGACCGATCGCGTGACCTTCAGGTAGCCATCGCGTGCCTTGACTGCATGCAAAAGTGGTTGACAAGACTGAGACGTCGCGTGACCCAAAAGCAAATCACCTGAAAGAGACAACAACAATACATTTTAATTGACACAATGTCAAATGGAGATCTCTAAACTCCATTCCTGTGAATCAATAGAATAGACAGCCCACCAACAGCCTCTTAATTAATTAATTTCCCCGATTTTAATTCCAGGAAAACCTAAAGATAGCAATTAAGCATAAGGACAGTTTTTTAGTTACATCGAAAAGAACTGTGTCTAATTTTACTGAAAAAGGGCTGGTTTACCAAGAATTATAACAGCTCTAATAATCTCCGGCACACAGCCACAACACTAGCTAATTGATAAACATGTTAACAAAACCTGATTGCAGTTTGCAACCGATAATGAACTCTGGGTTTATTCGTGTTTACTTAGCTGACGAGATAAATTTCGTTTTTCTGAGACATATGCTTGACCTTCAGAATGTGTTGTTTCCGCCGGTCCTGCTGGCAATGCTTATGAGTGCAGTTAGTTTACACCGCGGCCAATTTATTTCGCAAAACGTTTCGTTGCTCACAGAAGAAAGTAAAGGCAAAACTTCCTTGCCTTAATGACGTCGACGAAAAGCAAATACAATCCCGTGTATTTTCCCAAGCGACAGGAACAAAAGTGCGTGCGCCAGGTCACTGGGAGTATAAAACTGAGACAAACATCAACCAACAGCTTCTCAGTACAGCGCTCTGTGATTGGTTCAATGCACCTTAAATTCCGAGAAAAGCTTAAGTTAGAAAATCACAATACTCTCAATACTTGGGCTGTTTGAGATCCTCAAAGGTCATTTCTTCCTTCAAATTGGAGGTATCATTGACATCGAAGCGATTCTTTATAAATTTCACGAGTGCAGAGCGCCTGCAAGATGAAGGTTACTACCTGAATGAAACTTTGTTGGCCACCGGTCTCCAGAAGACATGCTTGTTGAGGGTTCACGTGTGTGTCTTATGTACCTGTCTGAACAAATATATCTTGGCTGTCTGCAATGTTTTTTTCTGTAATGTTGTCAAAGTTGTGTCGGTCAGCCTTCACGATTCTCAGACGCGCGTATATTCACGATGCACGCGTTTTTTCTCTAATCGCTGCATTGTGAAATCTCCTGCTGAAAGTGGTTGATTACTTTAACCTCGTTTGTTACGCGGCTAAGACTGCCATTTTAAATTTAAATCCACTTGCGTCAGAAACCAGTCACCCCTGAAGTTCTAGATAAACTGGGCGGGCCTGGGTCAAATTCCAGGACATCAGCAACCACAATATTGAGGCAATACTTCTTTATTGGCTCTTTAAAAGCTAAAGATAGAACATCACGCGACTCAGGTGTGTGGTGTTGAGTTTCGCGAGGGGACAATCTTCCTTTAGTCCTTGAAGACATTATGGAGTCGGATACTCAAGCTTGGCTTCATAATCTTCGCGAAGAAGTGTCTTGTCCTGTGTGTTCGGAGACATTTACTGATCCAAGACATCTTCCATGTCTCCACAGTTTCTGTTTAGAGTGCTTAAGACGATGGCACCATACGAGTCAAAGTACAACCAATCCACAAGATATGATAACTTGCCCAACCTGCAGAGCCCTTGGCAGTGTACCTGAAAGTGGCGATCTATATGATCTTCCAACCAGCTTTTATCAGAATGGATTGATTGATGTGCTGGCCATTAAAGAATGCAGCAACACTCAAGTAACTTGCGGAAATTGCGGTAAAAAGAGCTCTGAATCTTCGTACTGTTTCGAGTGTTGCATATTTTATTGTGAGGAATGCGTAACTGCACATAAGAAAATGCGAAGCAGTACAAATCATCGAGTCCTGGCCCTCAAAGAGTTTAACGACAAGGACTATGAAGATGTATTGAAGCGACCCGCGTTTTGCCCAAAACAGCGACATCAAAATGAAGAATTAAAGTACTACTGCAAGAACTGCAAAACGGCAGTGTGCCAAACGTGTAGCTCTGTAGAACATTCTGGTCACACTTTAGGGCTCATAGAAGACGAAGCTGAAAGACAAAAGACTGTAATAAGAACTCTGATAAAAACATTGACACAGAATTTGGAAGCAAAGAAAAACTTTGTTAGTCAAGCTGATGAAAAATGCGTTAAAGTACTTCAGAAAAGCGAAGAAATGAAGACAAATATCCAGTTGTTTGTGGAAAAGTTGAAAGCGCTCATTGATGCGGAAAAGGAACGTGTGTTCGCTGCGGTGGAAAAGCAAACAGAAAAATCACTGGAAAATCTCACAAAGGAAAGCAGCAAAACAGCAGATGACATAAAAGCGATGGAATCAACGTTAGAGAAAACTGATAAACTGCTTAATCGAGGAACCAATGCAGAGATAGTCCAACTGGAGAAATCATTAGAAACAATCTCTGAGTATTTTGGTGAAAGTGATTCAGATTTCCTTGACCCTGAATGTTTTGAATCTTTAGTTTTTGTGGAAAATGAAAACTTGTTAGACACTGTCAACAGCGAAAAAATTGGCTTCTTGGAGATACCGCAGCAAACAAAAGCAAGCCAATCAATTACTGAAGGCAAAGGACTGAATGAAACATTTGCTGGACGTGAAACGGAATTCACTTTGATAACGAAAACCGCAGAGAGAAAGCAGTGTTACAATAAACGTGACCGTGTGACGGTGGAGATACGAGACGAACGAGGGCGAGAGTGCGGGACAGAAGTGCGAATCAGTGATAACAAGAATGGACAGTATAAGATCAGCTACTCTCTCAAAGAACAAGGTAGATATTCAATTACTATTAAGGTAAACGGGGAACATGTTCGTGACAGTCCTTATGATTTGCTAGTAAAAGCCGGCGAGCAGGCTCTCAGCTCCGGGAACTTTTGCGCTCCTTATTCCCCGAGTGCCTCTCGTATTTTTTCACCGGAGCAGGGAGCTTGCCCACAGACTTTGTTAGTAAAATCATTTCAGTTCAAACCTGTCTTATCTTTTGGAGAGAAAGGTTCCTCTATAGGAATGTTAAACTGTCCTTGGGGGGTGGCAGTGAGTGACAGGGATGAAATAGCAGTAACTGATTCTGGGAACCACGGGGTGCAAATCTTTGACAGTGGTGGGAATTGCTTAAGATCCTTCGGGGCTAGGGGCGCCTATCGGGGAAAATTTAACTTCCCTCGTGGAATATGCTTTGACAACAATAGAAATATTGTCGTTGCGGAAAGTGGCAACAATAGAGTCCAGATTTTCAGTGGGGAGGGTAGGTGCATTGGTATGTTCGGTGGGAAAGGAAGCCTTGATAGTCAGCTCTCTTCCCCTTTGGGTTTATCATTGGATGCCAATGGTAATATTATTGTTGCTGATTCAGGTAACAAACTGATTAAGATATTTTCAACCAATGGTAAGTTTGTAAGGAAGATAGGTGGGGCTGAGTCTTTTAGTTGCCCTGTTCACTGTGTTCAGTGTGATGAATATCTCATAGTGTCAGACCGAGATGAACACTGTATTAAAGTGTTCAGTACCGAGGGTAAATACAAATATAAATTTGGACAGAAGGGGGAAGGGGATGGTAAGTTTAATTCTCCCCGTTGTTTAGCAGTGACTAAATCCAAACACCTGATGGTGTGTGATCATGGTAATAATAGAATACAAGTGTTTGAATTGAATGGCCAGTTTGTTGGCAACTTTGGTTTTGATCGTCCAACATCTATAGCTGTTTTAAGTAATGGTAGAATTGTTGTCACTGACCGTTATAACCACCGCATTCAAATCCTTGAATGAAAGCTACCATCTGCAACTACTGAGGAAGGTTATAATGGCTTGGTTTTTGTTTTTAGAAAACTGGTAAACAAAATAAAACGGTAATAAATAGTCAAATGCCAGGTTAAACAACAACAACAACAACAACAAAAAACCGATAGAATTAGGCTGTTATAGTGGATAATTGCTGTATTTCACGGCTAACATAAAATAATTCTATATTATTTTACTTTTTACTACAGCCCATGCTGTGCAATAAATTTAATTTAAACAGTTAAAACCAGCAAAAGAAATTAGAAATTGGTTCAGTTTTGTTAGGGAACGAACGCGCGTTGGCCATGTTCTAATTTACATTAGTATAAATCTACTAGTGTTCTATCACGAATGCCGTTCTCTCATTGGCTACGCTACTCGCTATCTATTCTGTGATAGGTAGTGAGTAGCGGTTTTCAACAAAATGGCGGCCGCTTCGTCGCGTTTTCGAAGTGTCTGCGATGAGGAAGTAGATAATTTACTTGTTTAGTTTTGACCGACTACTAGATTTATACTAAAACAATTAGATTATTCGCTCTCGATTTCTATGCGTGATAGCTGATTCGGGCTGCGCCCTCATCAGCTATCACACGATAGAAATCTCGAACTCATAATCTAATTGTTAATTGGAAGACCTACATGACTATCAAAAAGGCGTTACTCAGTGGCCCTAAGTGCTGAAAGGGAATTTCTAATTCAAAACGTGAGCCTAGAAGTAATTTTCTAAAGATCATTACCTTAAAATGGGATTGGAAGTATTAATAATTTTCTTGATAATGAATTCGATTTTTATTAGTTTTAAAGCAAAATTTGAATTTGTCAACTGAGCTTTTGAACGTCTTACCAATAACGTTGAAATCAAGACATGCGTGTTTTTACAACGCGAGAAGAGTTTTTTTTCGTTGAAGGTTAGAAAAAATGCTTTTAGCCGTACTGTAAGTAACAGCTAGATAACTTAGCTTAGTCCATTTGTTGAATCCTTTTTATAGAAAATTTGGATTAGAAACAACTCGATGGTAAATATATAGTCAAACGCACAAATGCAACTGTAAATTGTAATTTTGTAAATTGTAAATTGTAAGCAATAAATAGCTTAGTTTTGTTCAATATTTGAAATCTTTTCTCAGAACATTTGTATAAGAGAAACTACCCCATGATAAAGAAATAGTCAATAAAACAAATTCATTCAATCTTTCTAATCCTAAGAGCGTTTAAGTATCAACAAAAAAATATGCGAAATTTAGCTGGAAAAAAAAACTAACCGACAAACAAACCAAACAGCGGAAAAATGCTGTTCAGTGGCGCCAATGTAAAGTTCAGCTTAGCAGTTCCAACAAGGTTTTATTACCTTATGGCTCTGGGAATGAAAAGGTTGAATTTATTTTTTTTTTACGCTGAGATTTATTGTACATTATCTCATAAGTATTGATTCTTAGTTTTGTGTTTGTAAGTAGGAATTATGTATCATGTAATTACTTACGAGGCTGCTCTTTGAGGAGCTTTAAAACTAGAACATTCTAATTCTGTAAAATTGAAACAATGGACCTGGAGATTTGTATGAAATGAATGAATAATTTCTGTAGATAATTTTGAGTTTAAATAAAGAAGAGTATAATAATTGCTGGTTGATTTGAGTTTACTTTTTAGTTTGGAATGTCACTTCAACTAACATATGCCTTTTTTTATACTAGAGGACGCATTGTACGTCTGGACGAACTTGGGCAAACATTTAAGGTTCGTCTGGTCATTTGTCTCTAGCCCAAGTTCGTCCAGACGGATGATGCGTCCTATAGTATTAAACGACCATTTTTTTAATGTGCGAGAAAATGAGGAAGAGAACGCATCATTCTGTTTCACTGTTTTAGTCTCCTGCGCAGCCATTAGAACCAATGATACAATGATACATATAATGGATCAGAGAATTCAACTCTGCATTGTATGTTGTAGTCTAAGTGAGCCCATGTGTTTGCCACTTATGTGCCACAATTACGCAATTACGATTTCTCTCAACCCTCATCACCTCCACGTTAAACAGGGTCGGCCACCAACAGATTTTCTTGTCATATTACAAGTAAATAACAAAAAAGACCTGTAGTGTCGCCCTTTTTAAGTGTCGTTGTGCTCGCCACTTTTCATTGGTCCAGCATCTTAGATTCACACTCTTTGTACTACAGTTCCTTTTCGATTCCTCCTCTTCCTATCTTGTTTTTATAAAAAAGTTTCGATATAACGCGCGCGCTGATTGGTTGAAACAGCCTGCTTTATTAGAACACCGTGAGTCCGTAATATACCCGTGAGGAATGAATAAATAAATGTAAATATATGAAACATATATTTTGAGCTGCGGATGAAAGATCAAATAGAGGAAAGATCCTCACAGTTAGTATGCAGCTTAAGCAGCTGCAAAAAGGAAGCCTAAAAAAATCCACGCTTGAACAGGATTCGAATCCAAGAGCTCTGCGATGCCGGTGCAGTGCTCTACCAACTAGGCTATCAAGCCAACTGGGAGCTGCTTGCTCATTTTGTGAGTCCGTAACATAACCGTGAAGGATGAATAAATGAAAGGCTTTCTTTTCGCAACTGCTTATGTTGCATACTAACTGCGAGGATCTTTCTCCTATCAGAAAAATTAAAGTGGTATACCAGTTGTAGCTCTTGCAATGCCCAGATTGAACGTTACAAGACTTTATAGAGTGTTTTCACATGACGTCACGGCGGCCATGTTGGTGTCCCAAAACAAAGAAATGGCGGCCATGTTGGTGTCCCAAACTAAACCTCTGGGAATTGAACTCTATTTTTATGCAATTACTTTCTTTTGTTTCAGTAAACCAATATGGCGAGTAGTCACGTGAACGAAAACGCTCTATAGCTCACGAAGGAAAATATTAAACTGGCAGTATTATTGATATTTCTAGGAAGAGATTTATTGAAATTAGCCTATTCTTTTCGATTAATTGTTAGTTTTCTCTTTGTAAACTGGAATTCTTTGTTGTCAAATCGTTTGTACCCTTTCTGCTGAGAGGAAAGCTTAAAGCGTTTATCTTTGGATATGTTCTGTGAACAGAGCTGGACAAAAATGAAGTGAAAATGCCGACTTTTTGTCGGCACATTTTGTCTTAATACTAGGGGGAAAAAAATCGGTTTTGGGGGCCAAAAATTCATACGGAGGGAGCAAATTGAATCTGCTTGCCCGAAAACCTTCTCTGGGACAACGTTTGTTCCTCCAAAGGGACCAGAATCAAACAAATATTCCCAAGAGGGTTAAGAAAGAGAGGTGTCAAAACAGCAAATTTTAGAGAGGTCACTATTTTTGCATAAAAGAAGGCCCCAAGGGGGTTTTTCGACACGCCAAGTTCACTGGAGACATAAATGGAGTGAAAATGCCAACTTAAAAATTTCTTCACTTTTTCTGCTCTTACCGTAGGGGGTAAAATTCGTTTTCTTTCTGACCCGACAAATATTCCTACGAAGGGTGCCAATCGAATCCGCGTGTCCGAAAACCTCCTCTGGGACAACTTTTGTCACTCCCAAGGCCTAGAGTCAGTGAAATATTACAACAACAACAACCATTTTATTTTTACAAACTCAGATATAAGTTGCTTGTCCCGCAAATAGCCACAAAGCTAGTCGAGGCGAGACAAGACGCGCACGAGAAAAAAATGGAAAATAAAAATTACAATAAATTACAAAACGTGCTGGAAAAACGGTAATAAATAAAGAAAAGAAACTTAACTTTACATAATAACACAGATTTAGATAAGGCTGTGCAACAAAATTAAAGTAATATTTTCAAAAGGGTTAAGAAAGAGAGGTATCAAAAGACCAAATTTTAGCGAGGTCACTTTGCATAAAAGTAAGTTCCTAGGGGGTTTTCGACACGCCAAGGCGACTGGTGACATCAATGGAGTGAAAATGCTAGCCTGCGTGGCCGGCGTAATCGGGGAAGGGGAAGGGGAGCGAGGGAGGCGAGAAAAAATGAGGGGGATTAGGGAGAGCGATGTCATTTCACTGATTTGATCCTTGATGATGCTTATCAGAGGAGAAATCACCAGAATTGCTGCCTGGTCATCCAATTTATAGTCCATTGAACGAACGAACATTTGGTAGATAAGGCTTGCCATAACCGGTCGGTAAAACTGCCAACACATCCTTTCCATCTAGAAGTGCTCTTACTGCAACTTCTTGCTCTTGTTTCAATCCAAATTCGCTGCTCGAAACCAAGTTCAAATCTGCCAAAGCCTTCGATAAAACATCCTCCTCGCCCGCCATTTTGTTTTTGTATCACGGCACGCAGTAAGACAGATTAAATTGCTTCAATTCTCAAGAGGCTTACTGTCAAAAATTAGCCAATCAGAAATTTGCGTTTGCCAGCGAACGCAGAAATGAAGCGAATGGGGTTCTTGTGGCAGGCGTTCCCCTTCTCCCTCTCCCCAATCCCCGTCATTTTTTCTCGCCTCCCTCGCTCCCCTTCCCCTTCCCCGATTACGCAGGCCACGCAGGCTATGAAAATGCCGGCTTTAAAATTTCACCAAGGTTTTTTCCTAACCCCATTGGGCAACATTTGGTTTTATTGCTGACACGAAAAAAATTCATAAGAAGGATACCAAGCAAATACGCGTGTCCGATAACATCCTCTGGGACAAATTTTGTACCTCACAAGAGACAACCGTTGAAAAAAAATATTCCCAAGAGGGTTAAGAGAGGTGTCAAAACGCCAATTTAATGCGATCTTCCATTGGGGGGAGGAGAGAGGGCCAAAAAATGACGAAATTACGAAGTCTGCATTTTTTACTCGTTTATGTCCCCGGTATTAAAACTCCCTCATTTTTATGTACAAACAATGATCGGACAAAAAAATTGGTGTTTTGACACCTCCCTCTCAACCCTATTTGCAATATTTCTTGGACTCTGTTCCCTTGCGAGCTACCAAAGTTGCCTCGGAGGAGGTTTTAGGACAAACTGATTCGATTGAGAGCTTTTGTTTGAATAATTGTCGGGAGGCCCCCCCCCCCCCTCCACAAAAAAAGGATTTTCTCCAATGGGTGGGTGGAAAGGGGGGCATTAGGGATAGGGGCAGTAAATGACCAAATAACGAAGTCGGAATTGTTCACTCGTTGAAGTCCCCTTTGTACTCGGCGTGTCGAAAAATTCCCTTGGGACTGATTTTGGGCTTAAAGTAACGACCTGACAAAAAAATTGGTATTTCTACACCTATCTCTCTTATTAGCTCCTCTCTGAAATATTTCGTGGACTCTGGTCCACGAAATGCGGACTCCGCACTTGCCGGTTCACAAACTAAAGAGGACTGTGTCTTTCGTTTTTTGAGGTTTTATTCTTAGATTTCAACAATCTCCAACATCCAATCTACAGTTCACTTTTCTCTATTCGTTCCGACGCGATCTGTCCTAACATTACAATTGTACTAAGATTTACTCTATTTGCGCAACAAGTACCCTTTAATTCCTTGCATCACGGGCACAGTAAATCCTCAAGCCTACAGTATTGTAATGCTCCTAATTTTTAATTCTGATTAAACAATTTAAAAACGCGTTTCTTTTCCTAATTTAGCTTTAATGAATGAGTACAGTTACATCATTGTCATGCAGTACATTAACTTAATAATAATAATAATAATAATAATAATAATAATAATAACATTTCTAATGCGCAAATTTCATGAAATGTTCAAATGCGCATGCGGTTTACAACTGTGCAATCTGTATTGATATATTTCGCGACATTGTTCATTCAATTAATTTTCTAGTTAATATTTTATCATGCGATACTTTAAGTCATACACGTCAGTTCTTTCCCAGCAATTCTGAAAGTGTGGATCGAGGGTCTAATGCTGTTCGTATACATCGAACATGAAGCTTAAGAAGAGTATTTAATCCAATTTCCAAATACCGAAATGTGGGTTTAAAAAACAATATATTGAGCTACTTGAAGACAAGTATTTAAAAACGGTTTCTCCGGAAAATCGGCCTGAAACAACCTTTGCATGAGTCTTAGTAAGTAGGTCCTTTGGCGAATTCGGTTCTCTCGTGTGTTGACGTAACTGCAAACCAGTAGTGTTCTTCGTTTAATGTAAAGTCATTTTGTTGAGTAAACCTTAAGTGCCTTCCAGTTAGTCGATTCAAAAGCATAAGGTTTCGTGTTCGATTTCCTTACGAAGCTTAACTTTAGGATAGTATGCTGATGATTTCTGTGACTGTGTACAACTTTACTGCTACTTGCTTGGGCGCGACAATTTCTGGTCTCAAATTCATGAAAATAGCAAGAAGTGAAGAGATAAGTTAATACCTCACTGTTCTCAAATTCGTGAAAATAACCAAAAATCGAGGAATAACTTTACTCCTTTTTGGTCTCAAATTCGTGAAAATAGCCAAAAATCGATGATTAAGTTTTGTCCTGTCTGCTCACAAACTTATGAAAATAGCCAAAAATTGAGCAATAATTCAATTTTCCTAGTCTAAATATCTTGAAAATGGCGGAAAGAACAAGCAATGATTTCACTCCTGTCTCGTTTGAAAATTAGTGAAAATAGCTAAAGTTCGGCAATAAGTGATGATATAAATTCCCTGAAAATTACCAAACTCGCAAAAATGGCCAAAATTCGAGAAATACGTTCAATCGTTTCTGTCAAAAAATTCGTAAGAATAGTTTAAAATCGAGCGATAAGTTAAACTTTTTCTGGTCCCAATGTCGTGAAAGTGTCCAAAAATCGAGAAAGAAGTTCATTCCTTTCTCTTCTCAACTTCTTGAAAATAACCAAAAATCAAGAGATATATATTTTCATTCCTTTCTGGTCTCAAATTCGTGATAATAGCAAAAAATCCGAGAGGTAAGTTCATTCCTTTTTGCTTATCACTTCATAAAAAAAGCCAAAAATTGAGATATACGTTCCTTCCTTTCACGTCTAGAATTTAAAAAAAAATCCAAAAATCGAGAAATCATTTTATTCCTATCTGGTCTAAAGTCCGTAAAAATGGCCAAAAATCGAGAATCAAGTTCATTCCCTTCTGCCATAAATTTCAAGGGATAGCAAACCAACCAACCCCCCAAAAAAACCCAACAAATCGCCGGTGTGTTGACGTAATTGCAAATCAGCTATGTTCGTTTGCTGTAAAGTTATTTTGTTACGAAAACCTCAACGGCGCTCCAGTTGATCTCTTCAAAAGAACAAACTTTTCCGTTGGAGCTTAATTAAAAGAACGTATGGTAATGATTTCTGAAACGGTATAACCTTTACTGCTACTAGCTTGCGCGCGACAATCTCTGGACTCAAATTTGTGGGGAACCGAGCAATACGTGAACTTGTTTCTGGTCTCAAATTCAAGAAAATAGCCAAACATCGAGCAATAAGTTCACTCCTTAATGCTCTAAATTTTGTGAAAATAGCCCAAATACACAAAAATCGAGAAACCTCGTGAAAAGGTCCAAAAAATCTAGCCATAAATTCACCACTTTTTGGTGTCAAATTCGTTAAAATAGCCGAAAATCAGTCAATAAGTCCACTCCTTTCTGGTCTAAAATCCTTGAGAATAGGTAAAATTCGAGCAATAAGTTCACTGCTTTACGGTCTCAAATTAGTAAATACAGCCAAAAATTCAGCAATAAGTTGACGCCACGCCTTTCTGGTGTGAAATTCGAGAGCTTAGTGCATTCGTTTCGGGGCTAAAACTTTATGATGGTAGTAAAAAGAGGAAAAATTGTGCAATAAATTCACTTCTTTTAGGTCGGGCAATAAGTTTACTCTCTTTGGGGTCTCAAATTCGAGAAAATAGTTTAAAAAAAGAGCGAGAAGTTCATTCCTTTCTGGTCTTTTCATATTCGTGAAGATAGCAAAATACCCATAAATACGTTCATTTCTTTCAGGTCTCAAGTAAGCGAAGCTAGCCAAACCTTGAAAGTAGGGTTTATTACACAATAGGACACAACACAAGCACAATAAAATGACGAAACATACCTACTCAACACAACACAGCAAACACTAAACAAAGAAAAAATGCCTACTTAAGAAAACACTACACAAAATTCAATACAGTATAACAGTAGACAACACAACACGATACGATACGATACGATACGGTACGATGTAAAGCAACACTGAATTTTAAATCCGAACACTGCTTTTCAAAATATTCTGGATTTTAAATGTTCCTTAAAAATTTCGAAACAATTTTTGTTTCTTTGCAACAAATCTGTTTCGAAATGAAATTTCCTTGGCTACCACAAATTCAATGAAACAGAAACAGAAAACAATGAGTCATTGCTCGATTTTTTGCTTTTTTCTTGAATTTGAGACCAGAAAGGAGTGCACTTGTTGCTCGGTTCTGGCCTATTACCACGAATTTGAGTCCAGAAATTGTCGCGCGCACGCTAATTGCTAGTTGCAGTAAAGGTTATACCGTTACAGAAATAATCACCATACGGTCCTAAACCTTCGTAAGGGAATCGAAAGGAAAATGTTGTACTTTTGAAGGGCTCAACTGGAAGGTTTCCTCAACAAAATGACTTTACAGCAAACGAACACACCTGATTTGCAATTACGTCAACACACCGGCGCACCGAATTCGCCAAGAAACCAACTTACAAAGATTGTAGCAAAGGTTGTTTCAGGTCGATTTTCCGGAGAATCCGTGATCGAATACTTGTCTTCCAATAGCTCAATACATCAGAAATGTGTTACGCGAATCTCTTCATATTTTATCTAGTAGCAGAGTTTAGGACATTATTGCTGGTTTGTCTACATTCTCCTTCATTGTGTTTAGTCACTTATGTTAATCCATTTTAATTATGTCAAGTTCTTTGCTTTAATTATTCTATTGCTTCTTCTTGTGTTGGTTAATGACGCAACTCGCTTCTGATTGGTTTGCCATCAAGCTATTGTCATTTGCCTATATAAGTGCGACACCACCCGGCTGGTTTGGGCGGAATCAGTAAACCTAACACACAGTATACAGAATGAATACGGAATACAATCACCTTTCAACAAAAGAAAACACAATACGACACCAGACAAGGACAGCACAATATGACACAACACCACAGCACAAGCACAATGAAATGACAAGACATACGTACATAACAAACACAAAACAAAGAAGGCACACTTTCGTAAGTAATTACATCCATTTTGAAATCACTGGTGATCTTTGGAATCTGATTGGTCCAAAATGGTGCAATTTATTCCCAAATTGCACCATTTTTTGCTCTAAATCGCATCCTTTCTTTAGCCCATCAAAATGGAAATGAAGTAACACAAATAGAATATTAATATTGACAATGATACTCTGTGATTTCAAAATGGATGAAATTAAGTGGTAATTGAACTTCGTATCGTGCAATTTTGGTCTGAAATCATACTTGTGATTTCAAATCAAACTCGCGCTGCGCGCTCGTTTGATTTTGAAATCACGCGTATGATTTCAGACCAAATTGCACTCCACTCAGTTCAATTACCAATATAAAACACAACACAAGAGAATTACAATAAAACTCAATACAATACAACAGAAGACAACACAACACAACACAGCAGGATACGATACGGTGCGATGGGATGCGAAGCCATACTCAATTTTAAATCCTGACACTGCTTTTGAAAATGGTTTGTACATTAAATGTTTCTAAAAAAAATTCGAAACAATGTTTGTTTCCTTGAAACAAATCTGTTGCGAAAAGAAATATTTCCTTTTCTAAATTCGAGCCCAGAAAGCAATGAACTTATTGCTCGAATTTTTGAGCTTTTTCCGCGAATTTGAAACCACAAAGAAACGAATTATTGCTCGAGTTTTAGCTATTTTAACGAACTGAAGACCGGAAAAGAATGAACTTATTACTAAAATTATGGCCATTTTCACGGATTTGACACCACACCAAAGTGAACTTTTAGCCCGATTTTTGGCTATTTCCATGAATTTGAGACCAGAAAACAATGAACGTATTGCTCTCTTTTAGGCTATTTTAACCAATTTGAGGCCAAAAAGGAGTAAATTTATGGCTTCATTTTTGGTCATTTTCACGGATTTTAGTCTAGAATGGAATGAACTTCTTGCTCGATTTTTTTTAAATAATTATTTTTTCTTGCTTTTGTGCAACTTATGGAAAAAAATAAACTGAACTGAACTGAATCACCCTGAATTTATTTAGAATTAGAGCTCACTTGCCATAGTTGTAGTTCCCGGTATGCATAAGTGGGTTGGGTGAAGGTCACTCCTAAAATAATATCTCTATTGAAAACCATTTAATTTAATTTCCTACTGAATATTGCCCAATCCATGCTCAAGAATAAGTTTATTTCGGTGAATGTCTGTTCGGAAGGCCTTAAATCAACTGAGAAGTTCCGAATTAGTCGTTACTGAAGTCTACAGTTTTCTTCGGCAAATTGTCAGCTGAAGATTTCGTGACACTGAAAACTAGTTTCTTTCGTTTCGAAGGCAACAAATATAGCATTTTCGAACAACAAGCAACAGCTAGGCTAAGGCATTCCCGGAATAGATCAATCTCTGTTATCTTACACAAATATGTCTTTAAAAGGGCATAAAGCGACAAAATTTTAAGAAATTTTCTTCAACGACCTCACTGGGTGACCCCTTTCCATCCGGAAATTTTCCATTTATGTCTGCCGTTTCACTGGTGTAACTCAAACTTGAAAACACACTTAGGTAATATGATCTTTCGTTAAAACTGGATTACTGGGCAATACAACGTGTATTTATTGGCTTAGCGGTCAAGAGATATTATACATTTAATGCATGGTCCCGAGGGAAACAGTTAGTTTTGTTTTCGAGTGAAACATCAGGACTCGAGCGAAAACAAGACTAACTAGTTTCCCGACGGACCATACATTAAGTGTAACATTTTCCCTTCAACAATTACAACAAAACAAACAAACAACTGAGAGGGCAACAACTGCGGAATTGTATCCCGGTCGGGATACATTTGTACTTGATCAGGGGCACGTTACCGAGAATCAACCAATCACAGTGCTCGTTTTGTCGAGTGAAAGCCTAGGTATATAACAACAGCCGTTAAACCACGTTCAAAAATAGCGCCATTGAAGTCTTCTGGTCGTAAGGCAAGGCAAATGAAAACCGTACAGGAAAAAAATGCCATGAAAACAGCCCGCTTGTTAGTGAAGTGGAAGAATAAATGGGTGATGTTTGCGCGGACGAGTCAGTATCCATCCAGGCATTTTCTCCCGACGGACACTATGCGCTGACAGTGTCTCTCCGCTGGTGAAGCACATCACGTGATCAATTGAAACCAATCAGACTCGGAGAAGATTTAGTAATCAACTACAAGTGGAAATATGGCTGATCCACTTTGAAAGAATATTCCGAGCTGTCTGCTTCATGATGGACTGTTGTAGTGTCAACTGATAAAGAGTGCAAGAAATGGCAGTTGTAACAATAATGAACAGACCAATTTTGATGTAATAAAATTCGTACCTGGCTACGAGGCTTAGCGAAATAAAAGAACAGAAATAAAATTGAGGCTAAAAGATGAATAATTAATTTATTTTGTTGTATTCCGCTAAGCCTCGTAAACAAGCTAGAATTTTAAAATTTCGAAATTAGTCTATTACGACGTAGACAGAAAACCTGTGACAAACAGAAGTCCTACTTTTCATTCAAGACACTAGCTTGGTTCCTTTTATCTTTGTTCTTTTTTTTTTATTAATAAATTATTTTCCACTGAGGAGTGCTTGTTTATTTGATATGTGTAGACAGAAAATTTGAAAAGTTTTAAAAGTCTCAGATACTTCACATTTGACTCTTAGCAAAATCTTGGAAACAGTCCTTGTGTATATAAAAGTATGAATATTATAAACTGTACTGTACATGGGCGGCCCCAGGAAGTCTTGATTAAAAGGGTTGAAATACGACCTATTCCCAATTAACCACTAAGGCCAATATCTCTCACTGTTAATAGCACTAATAATGCACATTGTCAACATGACATTTATTTTTCGTACGAGATTGAAATTTATTTCGAAGGGAACAATGTTTCAAAGGCATAATTCCTGTGTCTGCTGCACTGTTCAGATTTGACAAAATTTATTAAATGCATCATTTGAGACCGATCGAGTCTCGTCTTACGCTTTCCTTACATTCATCCGACTTGCGGTTTCAGCAGTAAAGAATTATCGCATTTCATTATCAAATATAACACTCCTGGGACAATTAGAACTACGATACCTTTTCTTTCTTTAGTATAAACACATTTCATTATTTTAAGGTAGAGCGAACACTTTTTGAAAGGGAGACGGAGCTTTGATAACCGTTTACTAATTAAACAATCAGAACCCTGCGATACTTAAAATTAACAAGCTATTTACAGTCCTTTTAACGAGTTCCTAGTCATCGTTGTCTTGTCATGATGATCCTCCGTCATGTAAGCCATTATCAATGATCCTCTAGTCTTTTCTTCATTTATCACTGAGCTCCGCATTCAGCAGCTACAAAGCAAAAACAACAAAAAAGATACAAGTTTAGTGACTAGTGACGGAGTTTGTTTTCGCTTTCCGTACCCTCTATGCTTTGTCATTCTGTAAAGGATTTCGATATTTACCGGACAAACCTCATAAACTGCCTCTATACATTTTCAGATGGAGACTTAATCGTTTTCTGATCAAGTCATCCACTACCATGTGTTTTTATAACTGGCTGCAAAACCGATAAACGCTAGGAAATATCATATTGGCCATCAGTAAGGATGCATGAAAGGCTAACTTATTTTGGAATGAAAGTTTACTGGCTTTGCATCAAACATTTTCAAAGTGGAAAGTGATCTTGAGTAACAAGTAATAAACAACACCAACAACCACAACAAAAGAACAAAGAAGAAAAACGCAAATATTTGTAAAACGCACTTGGTTGCTAGAAAAAACGTTATTTTTTTTCTTTTTTAAATATCGGGTTTCAAAATGTTGATTAAATCAACACTAAAAAAGAACAAATGGAGGTATTATGGTGAATTTTCTAGTTCCAACAGTTCAGCATTTCAATATCAACTTACTTGCATTCCAAGTCAACTAGACGGTCAACTATTCCTTTTCACCAAACTTGATTGTGACGTCATCACCAATGAGTACAAATGGAGCCCAATGCTTCACTTCATTACACCTGTCAGATTCCCTCATGCATTTCATGGCTTGGTTCAGAGCTGCACTGGCACTCTTTCCTTGCTCTAAGTGCTGGTAGAAACTTCTCATGAACTCCATTGTGGCCTCGTCATCTATTGCCCACAATGACACCAGAACAGACCGAGCACCGGCACCCAAAAATGCTCGTGCGATGCCAACCACACCCTCAGCCTTAATCTCCCCACGGGCACTATGACAACAACTCAATACAACCAGTCTTGCCCGCATCTGAATATTCATCACATCTCTCATCGTTAAAACAAAGTCCTCTTCCACAGGAGCCCGTGATACTGGTATAGGGTTTGGTGCTAGAGCAATTTCTCCTGTTTCCATCCGTCCATGTGCTGCAATGTGCACCAAACCAACCGAAGAGAGTCGTTTCAATACTTCATTCTTCGTTGCCTGTCTTCCAATGAGCGGTGCAGTGTGCAGTATTCTCCCAATCATCTGCACTTCTTCTTGTGCGAATGGCAGCTGCTGTAACTTCGTCCTCTCGAAAGTAACTTCTTGCACCCAAGGATCACCCACGAGAAGCGCCCCAGTCTTAATGTGGTAATCTGCTGGACAATTTGCGATCAATTTCAAACTTGTCAACGATGGAATCACCCGCACTCTGAAAGATTCGCAAAGGTACCTTGAATCTGAGTCCAAGAATGCAGGGAAAGGAGCCAAACACAATGGACCCTCGGGGACGAATATAACTTCATTGTCAACCAATAAATCTTGAATAGGATTGATGATGGTCTCATATAATAAACGTAAAGCACTTTGCTGGAGATGTGGGGATTGATTTCGTCTCTTCTTAGGAGGGGATCTCTCATCTGTAAGGTATTCTTCTCTCGCAGTATCCAATGAACGATCTTCACATTTAAGAACAGCCCTTACATCAATTTCCTGCCTTGCAGTTGACATTAAGGAGCTCAAGAAAGTGTCGACATCAACTTGACCATCGGGGATCTGTTTTCGTCTTAACTGAGCATCCTTTCCTTTCTGGAAAACCCACAAAATTGCTTCTTGGTGCTCAAGCGCTATGAAAACTGCACTGCAAGGAAGAAAACCTAAAATGTCAGCTACAGTTTCTATGTCTGTGCTAGATAATACTTGGGTGTCTTTGGCTGCATACTTCAACTCCAAGAGATCTTTCAGAGCCTGTGCACGTCCCTGCTCAGCCGATAACAGAGCCTCCATAATCTTGCCTTGCCATAACAACGAACGCCATAAACTTACGTATACATCATGGTGCAAATTGCGCAAACTCACCTTCCAGTCATCCTTAAACACTAGATGATGTCTTACATCATTGAGCGTTGTTACGCTTTGTTGAAAACAATCGGCAGCTTTAAATATAGCGCCAGTTGACCGAAAGACCTTACCAAGCTGATAAAATGATCGGCCAATTCCAACTTTGTCCATGACTTGTTTTTCGATTTCTATGGCACGTTCAAGGTAGGCTATGGCTTTTTTGAAATCGCCAAGACTGTGATAAGCGACGCCAAGATGAGCATACGTTCTTCCTTCAATCGAAACTTCTTCAAGTTCTTTTGCGATTTCTAGGCCACGTTCAAAGTACTCTATTGCCCTCTCGGAATCTCCAAGATTAACATAAACAGTGCCTAGATTACCATACGCCTTTCCTTCACCTGAGATGTCTCCAACTTCTTTTGCGATTTTTAGGTCACGTTCATGGTAGTCTATGGCTTTTTCGTAATCTCTAAGACTGTCATAAGCGCTACCTAGATTACAATACGCCTTTCCTTCATCTGAGATGTCTCCAACTTCTTTTGCGATTTTTAGGTGACGTTTATAGTAGTCTATGGCTTTTTTGAAATCTCCAAGACTGTCATAAGCGCAGCCTAGATTACAATACGCCTTTCCTTCACCTGAGATGTCTCCAACTTCTTTTGCGATTTTTAGGTGACGTTCATTGTAGTCTATGGCTTTTTTGAAATCTCCAAGACTGTCATAAGCGCAGCCTAGATTACCATAAGCCTTTCCTTCACCTGAGATGTCTCCAACTTCTTTTGCGATTTTTAGGTGACTTTCATGGTAGTGTATGGCTTTTTTGTAATCTCCAAGACTGTGATAAGCGCAGCCTAGATTACAATACGCCTTTCCTTCACCTGAGATGTCTCCAACTTCTTTTGCGATTTTTAGGTCACGTTCATGGTAGTCTATGGCTTTTTTGAAATCTCCAAGACTGTGATAAGCGCAGCCTAGATTACAATACGCCATTCCTTCACCTGAGATGTCTCCAACTTCTTTTGCGATTTTTAGGTCACGTTCATGGTAGTGTATGGCCTTTTTGAAATCTCCAAGACCGTGATAAGCGTTGCCTAGATTACCATAAGCCTTTCCTTCACCTGAGATGTCTCCAACTTCTTTTGCGATTTTTAGTTTACGTTCATGGTAGTCTATGGCTTTTTTGAAATCTCCAAGACTGTGATAAGCGTTGCCTAGATTACAATACGCCATTCCTTCACCTGACATGTCTCCAACTTCTTTTGCGATTTTTAGGTCACGTTCATGGTAGTGTATGGCCTTTTTGAAATCTCCAAGACCGTGATAAGCGTTGCCTAGATTACCATAAGCCTTTCCTTCACCTGAGATGTCTCCAACTTCTTTTGCGATTTTTAGTTTACGTTCATGGTAGTCTATGGCTTTTTTGAAATCTCCAAGACTGTGATAAGCGTTGCCTAGATTACAATACGCCATTCCTTCACCTGACATGTCTCCAACTTCTTTTGCGATTTTTAGGTCACGTTCATGGTAGTGTATGGCCTTTTTGAAATCTCCAAGACCGTGATAAGCGTTGCCTAGATTACCATAAGCCTTTCCTTCACCTGAGATGTCTCCAACTTCTTTTGCGATTTTTAGGTCACGTTCATGGTAGTCTATGGCTTTTTTTAAATCTCCAAGACTGTGATAAGCGTTGCCTAGATTACAATACGCCTTTCCTTCACCTGAGATGTCTCCAACTTCTTTTGCGATTTTTAGGTCACGTTCATGGTAGTCTATGGCTTTTTTGAAATCTCCAAGACTGTGATAAGCGCAGCCTAGATTACAATACGCCATTCCTTCACCTGAGATGTCTCCAACTTCTTTTGCGATTTTTAGGTGACGTTCATGGTAGTCTATGGCTTTTTTGAAATCTCCAAGACTGTGATAAGCGTTGCCTAGATTACAATACGCCATTCCTTCACCTGAGATGTCTCCAACTTCTTTTGCGATTTTTAGGTGACGTTCATGGTAGTCTATGGCTTTTTTGTAATCTCCAAGACTGTCATAAGCGCAGCCTAGATTACAATACGCCATTCCTTCACCTGACATGTCTCCAACTTCTTTTGCGATTTTTAGTTTACGTTCATGGTAGTCTATGGCTTTTTTGAAATCTCCAAGACTGTGATAAGCGTTGCCTAGATTACAATACGCCTTTCCTTCACCTGAGATGTCTCCAACTTCTTTTGCGATTTTTAGGTCACGTTCATGGAAGTGTATGGCTTTTTTGTAATCTCCAAGACTTTTATAAGCGCAGCCTAGATTACCATACGCCTTTCCTTCACCTGAGATGTCTCCAACTTCTTTTGCGATTTTTAGGTGACGTTCATGGTAGTCTATGGCTTTTTTGAAATCGCTAAGACTGTCATAATTGTAGCCTAGATTACAATACGCCTTTCCTTCACCTGACATGTCTCCAACTTCTTTTGCGATTTTTAGGTGACGTTCCTGGTAGTCTATGGCTTTTTTGTAATCTCCAAGACTCTTATAAGCGCAGCCTAGATTACAATACGCCTTTCCTTCACCTGAGATGTCTCCAACTTGTTTTGTGATTTTTAGGTGACGTTCATGGTAGTCTATGGCTTTTTTGAAATCTCCAAGACTGTGATAAGCGGAGCCTAGATTACAATACGCCTTTCCTTCACCTGAGATGTCTCCAAGTTCTCTTGCGATTTCTAGCTGTCGTTCAAGGTGATCTATAACGTTTTTGAAATTTTGTTGTCTGTGAGAATTGTTTCCAAGATTATAATCCAGTTTCTCCTCTTGCAATTTTTCTCCCGTTTCCTTTGTAATTTTTATGTCACCTTCACGGTTTCGTATTGGTGTGTTGCTATTTCCTTGGGTTTTTCTTAAACTTTCAGAAGTACTGCTTTTTTTACAGACGCTTTTTGGATCTTTGCCAGTTTTGACCACAAAGGTGCCATTGTCCTGTCAAACGAAAATAACCAATCATGGACCCTGTAAGATGTGGTAGGCTGATAAATAGGACGTGGAAAAGTTGTTTGCTGATCTTTTGTTTTCAACTAGTTGTTCAAATAAGCTGTCAAGTATTATAGCACGAAATAAAAGTGGACACTACTTGATTTTTAACAGCAAAGAATTCAAACGAGAACACATATATGATCAATCTTAATTGAAATGGTCATCCGCATCATAGCCTGCGAGCAAGCTCTAGTGTACGTCAGCCGCGGAAGGATAGCGCGAGCGGCGAAAGGATTGGGGCTATTCTTCTAACCCCCCCCCCCCCACCCCCCCAAAAAAAAACCTAAATCCTCTCGCGGCTGAACTGAAAGAGAGCTTGCTCGCACCGGTGACCATTATACACTCACATACCGCTTATGTACAAATTAACATTTGCTTCTAGCCTTTCGTGATAAAAGATTATAACAGTTTTTGGAGAGAAGAAAAAAGACATATAGACAATGATTGTAAAACATATAGATAATGAAATTAGAAATTTAAAAGTTTGATCACGTTTTAACAAAAGTTAACAAGCGGGTCTCTCTAGTAGTGTAGAACTGTCTTCAAGATGACAAAAAAAAACCAATTTACTATGCGGGTTTGCCTTGAGTTTTTTTTATCTTCTTCTAGTTCTCTTTCTAAATCTTCGTTGACTTGTTATAGCCATCATTTATAGAACCTCGATTTCATTCAATTGTGTCATTTCTGTTTCGTAATTCGTGCCTTTTTGGAATTAGAACGGCTTGAAAATAAAACTATTAATCACAATAGAAGAACATCGTGTAGATTTATACACGTCGGTGTGCTACAAGAAAACTTATTGTTAATCAGTGCGGCAAACCATTTTAATATGCTTACTTTTTCAACAAAAATTTGTTCGCTTAACAAATATTTATTTAGTTTGAACATAAACCTGAAAGAAGTTAACAAAGGATTAGGACTGAAAAAGCAGTAGAATAAAGCATAATACACCCTCATGCAAAAACACGTTGGCTTTTCAGATTGATGGAAAGCAATCTCTCAAAGTAAGTTGTTTGAATGGATGCTGATACAAGTTCTTGACGAGCTTTGTATTAAGTCTGGTAATCCTTTTGGATCCCAAAGAACTTGCCAAAAATTAACCTTTGATGTTGGTGTTTAAAAATGGTTTGAAGCTTTGATTTCTTTATGACGAACCCATGCAAGCAAGGGTGGAATTAGAAGTCTTAGTTAAAGTTTATGAGCCAATCACGAGCTAGCGTTTGGGGCGTCATAACCACTTTATGATGTTATCTCAATCGAAATCAAAAGACTCAATAGATTTCGATACTCTGCATGGGTGTTCACAACATGTAAACTTAAATTTAAATCGTTTTTTTTATTCAAACGTTAGACGCCGGCTACGTACTTTGCATAGTTTCGTTTCAACAGCGAGGTGTTTCTAACCCTGGAAGAAATCCATACCGTTGTTCATGATTAAAATTCATCGGAAGTATCTTTCAAAAACTTAGATATTAAAGCACCTCAAACAAACAAGTGGTTAAAGTTAGCATATGTATTGGGTTCTGGTGTTGCAAAACACATGTTAAAAACTAAGGTCCCTAGAAATTAGTCTTGGTAGCTCAGTTTTATTTTAATCCATAGACGTATTCACATCCAAAACATGGTAAAATGGAGCATGGTTGGAACACCTCCCTTAGGCTTCTTGTTCTGTTGCATATTTGTAACCTTGTTTTTTTGTCAATAGATAACCCATTGTAGTTTAAGGAGGGAGAGAGGGGTGGTAGACCTCGGTACCAAACATTCTATATACATACAGGGTCTTGCCTGAATGATATCGCAACTTACGAGAAACATCGGTTACCTCAATATCACTCGCGTGGCCACTAAGAAGCGCCATGTATACTTAACGCTAGACTTAAGCAACTACCTTGTTAATTATTTATTTTTTAATGTTCTCATGTGCAAAATCAACATAATTATTCCTCTTTGTCTATGAGACGTTGATTTTTCACTTGAACGGAGTATGACTGATATTTGATCCACTTCCAAAACGGGTATTGACCGCGCCAATTTTGTAAACTAGAGGATAAGGTGGTCATGTGATGATGGCATTTGACGTCATTGATTATTTTAGCAACCATAATTGCATGCGGCATCTTGGTAGCCTGCGTAGTTGGCAGGATGTTAGGCGAAAGGCGAAAGGTGGGCGAAAATGCAGCAAATCCGCGAGGGGAATGGGCAAAAGGAGATTGAAATCAGCCCGCTTATGCCTCTAGTTGTCGCGGCTTACACCTATCATGGCCTCTCCGCCGGCTAAGAAAACTTTATATTCAAAAGCGGAAAATACCGCCTGCTACGCAGACTAACATCTAACATTTTCGATTGTTACAGAATCACTTCAACTGAATCGAAAACAATTACAAATAGCCAAATGCCAGAACAAATTTTGAAAACACAGAATTGTGTTTAAAAAAGCACAAAATGTTGGGCAACTTGCCTATTTCAAACTTCCTTGCATGACAACATCATTTGTTAAACAAAAATATTCACAAGACTAATGGTAAAAAGTGAACAGGTATTAAAAGTCTTGCCTCCTCTCCCTACTTCACACGGTGTAAGAGATACTAAACATAATCCCAAAAGCGTTGAAATGGTTGGCATCTACCCTCCGCTCCTTCACTTCTCCAGGGTTAATCTCTGAAATGTTTGCTTGTTGTAATTCCTAGATGTAACGTGAGTAAGTCCTTGTTTACAGGAGGTTTGGTGACCCCAGGGCAGGGTTTCCCCAGCAGCCAAGACAAAGTTTTCCCGGGTTTCCATGCAAATTATGCAGGTGGTGTTACCCTCGTAACCGAGACAACTCATTGGGCCACTATTCTGTTAATTCGATGAACAAAACACGCCTGGAAAAATTGTTTTAGCTCCCATACATTAGGCTTGTGTTAAAATTATAACGACCTCAGACGTTTTTTTACCTTAAGGTGCCGGCATATGTCTGGTAAAGGATTCACAAGAGCAAAGCAAATGGTCAGGTACCAGGGCAACTTTCGGATGACAGAATTTTACGATTTGTTCATTTGAGTTGACAATTGATCACTGAGCCGCCAACAGGTCCAGCATTTATCAATAGATTACCAAGAATTGTCGTTGGTGAAATCTAGACACTGATAAGTCTCAGAATTATAATAGGGTTTTCTAGTATGCAAGGTGGAAAGGTTCGTGCAATCCGAATTCAACGAAACAGTCAACAAGGTGCCATGCAACAGATTGGTAATGTTCTATAAGCGTTGCGAATTGAGTTGTTTTTCTCAACTAATAAACAAAGAATACATCTTCAAACTTACCGTTTGAGTTTCTGACTGATCCTTCGCTGCCTTTTTCCCTGCAGCTTGCAGCTTGCTTTGTTCCCTCACACACCGGCGCCTTATTTCCAACAACTTCTGGTTATTCTTGTCAATCTTACATTGGTTAAGATCTCTTATGAGTCTCGAATTTCAAGGGGTGCATCGAGTTGGGAAGCAGAACTCTTCCACTGGAAACCCTCGACAGATAATTGCACGTTGTTTGCAATACCCTGACCGTGAAAAGGTTATGTCAAAGGCGAAGAAATTGTAAGGGAAAGGCTTTGGGATCTCACCGGATCTTCCGAAAGAAATCTTGGAGCGTAGAAAGAAGAAGATGCAACGGTTTAAGCAGGCAAAAGAAGAGGGTAGGACCGTCTATTTTAGTAGGGCAAAGCCTAATAAGTTGTTCATTGACGGCGTTCAAGTATAAAAACGGCTAAACTTAAAAATTCATATAATGTTTAAAATTGTTTTTTTTTTTTTTCATTTTTCAAATTTGCATAATAATTTTTTTCCAAGAACTGGAGTTTTGTTTCTACTGTTACTACGCGTTATGAGGATTGCAAGACCCTTTTTGGTAGTAACTCTTTATTTAACAGCTTTTGCTGGCTACTGTTTTAATTATGTAAGTGTATGTCGTAGCTTTTTTTGCGCTTTCTGTTGTTGTTTTTTTTCTGATTCTAACGTGTTAATTGCGTATTGTGTTTATGTGAGGGACATGCAGGGCACCTATGACCAGAGCTTTGTGTATGGCAAACACATCTCGACCATCTCGATATATCTATGGTCCCGTTCTGTTTATTGGAATAATTTGTCTTTTTCTTCACGAAGCGAAACTTTAATTTAAGAATTAATTTTACCCCTAATTGTTCGGGGGATTTGTTCTTTTGACAAGAGAAACGCACTGTTTCACTGGCTTACGAAAGAAAACTCCGACATTATCTTTTTACAAGAGTGCGTATAAACAGCACTCCAGGAGTCGAGAATTTTTGGAAGTCACAATGGAGAGGTGATATCTTCTTTAGTCATGGATCTAAGCACAGCAGGGGGGTTATGATTCTTGTTAAAGACAAATTTGATTGTAGTGTAATAGAACATCTAAAAGATGAACAAGGAAGATTTATTGTTTTGAGGGGTGTCCTTCAGGGACATCAATTTCTCTTTGTTAATATTTATTCCCCAAATAAGACCAAAGGTCAAGGCATCTTGTTCGTGGAAATTCAAAAAGAACTTGATAAATTAGAATTGAGGGAGAATTGTGAAGTTGTTATTGGTGGCGATTTTAATGGGACTTTCGGCAAACCTCAAGTAAGAGAATCTTGTGGAAAAATTGACGATTTGTGTTCATCTTATGACCTGATAGATATTTGGAGAATAAGAAATCCAGATGTTATTAAACGCTTTACATGGAGACACAATGAACCCCAACAATACAGCGCCGTTTGGACTTTTGGTTAATTAGAAGTACCGTTCAAGAAGAGATAGAAGATGTAGACATTATTCCCGCAATAAGAACGGACCACTCTGCCATTACAATGCAAATAAATGGAATTGAAGAAACACAAAGGGGTCCGTCCTATTGGAAATTTAATTCCAGTCTTCTAGAAGACGAAGAATATATTTCTTTAATTACTGAGAAATATAGTGACTGGTTGGAAGATGGAAAAGAATTTCAGGACCCTAGGGGCCATTTGGGACTTTATTAAGTACAAAATTCGGTATGAAACTATTACCTATAGCAACGGAAGGCTAGCGTTACAAGAGCGAATTTATCAGATCGACTTAGAAATAAATATTAAAGAGTGTACAGTAAAATGTGATCAACAACCCAATCAAGAAAACTTAAATGACCTGGAAATTTTACAAACTGAATATGATAGACAATATGAATATATAGCGCAAGGAGCAATAATACGCTCATGAGTAAATTGATGCGAATACGGAGAGAAAAGTAATAAATACTTTTGAATTTAGAAAATGCTAAAAAGAAAAAGAGCTGTTTTAGAAAGTTAGTAGGGGCTAACGATTAGCGCATAACGGACCCGAAACAAACAATGACAGAGATTCATAGTTTTTATGTCAATCTTTACGATAAGGCCTCTTGTGATCAGGACTGGGGTGTATCGACTGATGAATTCCTTAAGGATATACATATTAAAAGGTTAACAGACGAACAGCAGGGATATTTAGAAAAGAGAATTACAACAAACAAATATTTCGAAGCATTAAAATCTTTTGAGAAAAATAAAATACCGGGGAATGATGGCTTGACTGTATAATTTTATCTCGGCTTCTGGCATCTCGTAGAACAATGCCTTCTTAACGCCTTGAATTTTTCTCATTAACAAAGACAACTGTCAAACTCGCAAAAACTAGCTATGATTACGTTATTAGAGAAGAAAGACAAAGACAGACGGTTTATTAAAAATTGGAGGCCGATTTCCTTGATTAATGTCGATGTTAAAATTGCGTCGAAGACAATAGCAAGAAGGTTAGAATCGTTTTACCTAAGCTTGTTAATTCTAATCAAAATGGCTTTATCAAGGGAAGATCAATAATCGACGGAGTTCGAACAATTGAAGATATTCTCGAATTTGCTAAATTTACGGATAGTTCAGGTATACTTCTAGCAATTGATTTTGAGAAAGCATTCGACTCTTTAGATCATTCCTTCCTTCTTAAAATCTTGGAACAATTCAACTTCGGAACACAATTTGTGTAGCGAATTAAAACATTCTACACCAATATATGAAGTTGCGTTTTAAACAATGGTTTTATCAGTGATTAGTTTAATATTCGATGTGGTGTTAGGCAGGGCGATCCCTTGTCACCTTTGTTATTCATTTTGGCCATTGAGGTGCATGCCTGCAGAATTCGTGACGAAAATGAAATAAAAGGGATTTTAATTGATGAGGAAGAAATTAAACTAACACTCTTTGCTGATGATATGACTTGTTTTCTTAGAGATGCTGCGTCATATCATCGTTTATTGGCACAACTGCAGCTTTCTTCTAAATTTTCCAATCTCCGAGTCAATAATGATAGAACGGAGATATTTGCAATTGAAAGGCATCGGACTAAGCATCCTCATACATTACGAAAACCAATTAGATCCTGGGAATTGTGTTTTATTATCATACACCATCAAGGATGAAAGCAAACTTCGGATACCCTGAATATGTGGAAGTGGAGAGGGCTTACATTGATAGGAAGAATACAAATTGTTAAATCCTTTATTCTACATACCCTTGAGTAAAACGGCGTTGATTGCAGTTAAAGACGATTTGATTAAAGAGATTAACAGGTTAATTTATATTTTATTTGGAAAGATAATGATAAAATTAAGCGATCCACTCTTATCAATGACATTGAAGAAGGTGGACGTAGGATGCTGGATATTCAATCAACGGTTTTAGCACAGAGGGTGATGTTATTAAAAAAACTTGTAGATGAAGAAAACAGTAGTTCTTGGAAGACAATATTCGACTATTTTCTCTCTCCAGTGGGTGGAAAATTTATTCTTAAGTGTAATTTCGATATCAGGAAGTTGCTAGTCTACCTTCCGGATTTTTATAAAGAGTGTCTTAATGCTTGGTCGTCATTGAATATCTCTCCAGTACATACATACATACAGAGACGTTGTACAACAAGTTATTTGGAATAATAAAAATATTACTGTGCAAATGCTCTCAGTCTTCGAAAAACTATTTTTCTGAGGGAATTGTGACCTCCTTTCTGATGGGGAGTCTTCTTAAAGGGTGCTAACGTGTTAAATGCGAATCTTTCTCCATTGGAGCGTTTTAGATTAATCGTTGATGCGCTCTCTTGTGAATGGAAGCGGATCATTAGACAAAGTGCATAGCACCCCCCTTCACACATTGGTGACGCATTGTATTTAAAGACGGAAGACTCTGAGGTAGCGCTGTCAAAGGTTTCATCAAAATTGCTTTATGTCGCTTTTAAAAGTAGAAAACTAGTACCTCCAACCGCTCAAAAGAAGTTTCGAGAGAAATTTCCTCAGCTTCAAACTGATTGGAGGGAAATATACTCCTTACCTTTTACAGTTACAATTGAAACTAAGATTCGGGAATTCTAATATAAAATGTTGAATAATGTAGTTTTTACAAACGAAAAGTTGTTTAGGTTAAAAACGATTGATTCGCCGTTTTGTACATTTGTTCATTCCACTGAACATTTATTTTTCTATTGCGACGTGACGATGATATTTTTGGAAGCCTTGTGCTCTTAGCTTAGTAACTATAAAATTGGGGTACAACCTGTTACGTTAATGAAAATTTTTCTTGGCGTATTTAATATAGGAGACGACTTTAGTAGAATAAATCATCTAATATTCACAGCTAAATTGTATATTTATAAGTGTAAGTTGAATATCATACATCCTACTTTGCGAGTTTATAAGGCCAAGATCAAGACTGTAAATCTAGTGCAGACTCGTACGCAGTCGCTATTTACGTATTTTGTGGAGTGAGAAGATTGGATACAAGAATGGATTGAGGCGCGCGGGGTGTCATGGGAAGAGGCGAAGGAAAAATAGCGACTGGCAGATTTCGTTTGACAGATCCGTGGATCGAAATCTGCCAGCCGCTATTTTTCCTTCGCCTCTTCGCATGACACCCCGCGGGCCTCAATCCATCCTCGTATCCAATCTTCTCACCTCACAAAACACGTAAATAGCAACTGGGTACGAGTCCGTATCTACTGGAGGAAAAAATAGCAAGAAGGCGGAACAAATTAATTAAACATTTCAAGAAATCTTAGTAGTCTGTGTTTAGATCCTTCTTGGAGTGCCACGCTTCAAGAAAAAGGTTTCTTGAGGTAGTTGCGTGCACAAAAAACGTCATCATAATCCAATTATTTCTCTTAAATTGAGTTCATCTTTGCAAATAGGTCAAGTTTCGGTTATTTTAAAGCTGTAAAACTGAGTAACATCTATTTTTCTTTTTATTTGTTACTGAACAGTGAAGGATACTGCTAATCCCTTATCACACCACGTGATGGCTTCCTCAAACTGATTCAGCTGAACACAGGCACTTGCTCCTAATAAAAAATAAAATATGATGAGTACTCTGGCAAATATTTCTCCTTCCTGATGATATACATATCAAATACATAATTCACAATTCTTTCCACTCAACGGAGTTAGCAAATTAGTTTGACGATATGTCAAAATGATAACATATTTTCGATAATGCTCGTCTAATCTCTGTATAGTAATCGATACAGATTAGAACGATTAAACACTTTTTTAAAAAGGTCGATAACCTCTACTCATCTTTTATTTCGGAATTCCAAACGTGGTAATTATTGAATTTTTGGGGGTTAGAAAACAAGTCACAAGATTAAGAGTTAGAATGAGTAAAAGACTGGTTTTCAAAATACCGAAAGAATATCAATTTAACCATCACTTTCCAGTAATTATATTTTGACGGATGAATACTAGCACTCTTTATCAGGTGATACAACAATGAGGATATCAAACATCCCTTAAAATTGGAAAACAAGATATTGTAATTTTCTTAACATAATAGGTTACCGTAGCAACATTCCACAATTTAAGGTGACTCTGAACTTCTTTCAAATAATTTTCTTAAACTTTGGAAAAATGAGGGTCAGCAAGCTCGTTTTTCAGTTATATAACCAATTAACATTAAAATTAAAGGGTGTTTTAACAGGTTATACTTTGCTATGGTAACCTATTGTGTTGAGATGTTGACCATATCTTGTTCACCAATGTTTGGCATATTTGGGATACCATTTTTGTTGTGATAAACTAACAAAGAATGGTTATATCCATCCGTCAAGTGACGGAAACTTGACAAGTGATGGCAACCTTTAAGAAAGCACACTTTAGCTGCAAGTTTTAAATCAAAATTTTCAACGCCCCCTGAGGTGACTCTTACCTCTTACAATCGCTTTCACATAGGACGGTTGTAAGTCAGTGGCAGCCTTTGCATCACTCAGTGAATCATGGAAGTTATCTGCGTAAAAATCAATAAAAAGTGGTCTACGGTGTTGACGAGCCTACCACTAACTTAACCACTCTTAATTTCTGTGGTAATACATTAATGTGACAAAATGATGAAAAGCTCAATTTTTTTTCTTACCCAGATTAAAATGAGCTGTTGCCCTGTTGTTGTACAGTTTGGCTTTCAGTTCTTGATCCTTACAATCGACTTTTATTCCTTTTGTGTAAAGAAGTATGGCATTTTTGAAATTTTTCTTCCTGAATTCATCATTGCCGTCATTCTTGAAGAGCTCTACTATTGCTAAATTAAAGAAAATAAAAATCTTCGTATGAATGAATTAGATGAAACATCATCCCTAGCTTCTCTAGCTTTGGAACCTATTATTTTTTGAATAAATTTTCAAAAATGATTTTATTAAAACCAATCCATGAGTTTTACCAGTAAAGCAGCTTAGCCAAGGCCATGATGAACTGTGGCCTACCTAGTATAACAGGAAAATCCTTACGTCGTACCGCATGTCATTGAAAAGGCGTCAACGCTTTTAGAATTGCCTCAGTTTCCCTACTCGGTCTGGGAAGGGGGGGGGGGAGGGGCTGTTCTGCTTCCACTTCCATCGATTAAGAGCATTAAGGCTATGATAATAAAACCTGCATGGTATATCGTATATCGTGGGAAAACTATTTGCTTTGGTGTCCGTAAAATGGGGTTATGACGTCAAATAACAATGGGCCAGTAACGTCATTAATTCTTCACAGCCTCCATCTTGGATTTCTCGGTTTCTCCAAAACTTGGAAAACCGTTTCAAATCGATTCAAGAATAATCCAAACCAATAAGAAAATGTTTAAATTGTATACAGAAGTAAACGTTACAACGATACACTTTTGTGGGTGGAGAGAGACATCATAATAGTAGGAGGGGGAGTCACATGTTTTGGCTGACCAGGTGCCGAGTTCCATCTTCCTGCTTCCAAACCATAAATAATGAACACTCGGCCTAAGAGCTAGTACGCCTGGGATCTATAACCCCTCAATAAAACTGTCAAAATCTCTTAGACCATAAGTGATCATTACTGTAAACTCCTCACCTCTTAAGTTGGCTTCATCATTATCCAGTGTTTTCTCAGTAGCAGCTGTGACGTCATATTCATTTGCATTGTCCTCTTTGACTGCGTCTTGTAGCTTGTTCTGTTCTGTCACAGACAAGCTCCTTAATTCCATTAACTTCTGGTTGTCGTTGTCAATCTTACCGTATGTCAAGATTTGTAAGACGTGAGTTGTAAAAGTTATCAATTGTTGCCAAAACCGTCAAACTAACGGCACAAGGTCAAATGGGTAAGCTGTCTTAATTTCTTGTCAATTTTTTGCTCTTCCCGAATTTAGAGAAATAACGGCATTGAAATTGTCATGAATAATCAAAGAAATAATTTGTCCTAATCAGTGTTGATTTTGGACACAATAGCAGGAATAAGGGTTCATAATAAAGTTTGAATCTGATCAATATTTTTCGTCGTAGCTTCGGCAATAAAGGATACTGCTAATCCTTTTTCACACCACGTAATGGCCTCCTCATATTGACTCAGCCGAACACAGGCACTTGCCCCTAATAAAAGAGAATAATGTAAGTTAGACATATATTTTTTTTATTGAAAACAGGGTAGATGGTATAATTAAATACTACTAGGCTTCTAAGGACACCGAGGGAAGGACGCCCTCGGTGTATTATCCCGGGTAAGCTTAGCTGCAAGAAGAAGTAACACAAATGTAACAGTTTACGTTGAAATACTAAAATGTTGTATCTGTCATCTATGTAATTAGTATTAAACTTTATGGATCAGTTATTAGAAGACACTTTAGACGGTGTTTTACAGAACCACGTTCTAAGCCATTTTCAATTTTGCCTACATTCATATCTAAACATTGTTAACTGCCGACGGTAACAAGTAAGGCTTGGATCCCAGACTAGAAAACTGAAACCACTTATAAACAGATTTGGAGGCCCACTGATTGTCTTAAGCCGGCGCCTAAGTTAGACTCTGTTTAAATAACTGGCCCTTTGATGTTTTATTTAATCCGCCATAAATACAAAGTAACTTTCTACGAACGTAATACTAAGCGAAACATTTTGAACTTTATGAATTTTGAACTGCAAACAACCGTCGTCTTGATAAATGGAGTTTTATTCTTCAGAAATCTCACCTCTCACGATCGCTTTGATAAATAGTGGCTGGAAACCAGTGGCAAGTTTTGCATCTCTTAGTGAATCTTCATAATTTCCTGTAGAGGGATAGATATAGAATTAAGATAAGTAAATGGAGAGTACATTAGATAATGGGGTTTCAAATTAAAGTACTCTTTAAATGTGCGATGTTAAAACACCTTAGTTACGCAAAACCTTATAATATCTAAAAAAATCTTACCTAAACAGAAATATGCGTCCGCCCTGTTGCTGTAAAGTTTGGCCTTCAGTTCTTCATCCTTACAGTTCACTTCAATTCCTTCCGTGTAGAAGTGTATGGCGTTGCTGAGATCTTCCTCTTTGTATCTCTCATTACCTTCATTATTGTAAACCTCTGCTATGGCTAAAAATCAAATTAAGTAATTTAAAAGGCTTGCATATTACTCGTATCCCCAAAAAATCTCATTACTTCACTTCGTGAGAGTTTGAACGGGATCGGGGATAAGTGGGCTTATAACCGAAGTTTAATTTATCAGCGGGGCTTGGAACTGGTGATACTGTCACACCCGGGCTGCGAAGAAGAGAAATGCGGGGAGGGGGTTATAATGGGAATCAAAATACAAGATGTGGTAAAACAAGATATACCGTACTGAAGAAAATCATCTCATCATATGTTTCTTCTCACCTCTCAAAGTGTTGTCATCAAAATCCAGTTTATCTTCACCAACTGAAGTGACGTCACTCTCACTTGTAACTTTGGTTGGACTGCTCGCCATGAATGCTGGGAATTCAGCCTAGGGATTGAATGTTTGTACGTTCATTAGTTTGTTAGCCATTGTTGCTGTTTTCAAAGACAAATCTAAAATGTTCGTTTAAAGGCCCATGTTCACCCAATTGGCATTGCGCGCCGAGCTGAATTTTGCGCAGTCGGAAAATCAGAAAATCACAGCGAGCACCAAATCGCGAAAGTAATCCACGTTCGTCAAGCTCATTTCCTGGAGTATCACTATCTTTTGTGTCATTAAAATACCCTTTCGCTTCATTTCTGTGGATATTTTCAAGAAGAGTCTTTATGAGGAAAGGAAATCGGATGTTGAACAAGGCGTCCCGCCTCCTTTACTCTGTGGCGCCACTTTGAGGACAATTGTTCAATTCATAATCTTGTAAGAGTTTATTCTTCCATTTCAGAGTTTTGTTACCTTGAATCATTTTGAATTTGTTATTTAAAGACCCTGAGTGTTGGTCCGGCTGGGGTTTAAACCAATGACCTCCGGCACCGTAGTCCGATACTCAACCAACTGAGCCAACTGGTCATCACCTTGTTTCGGACCTCAAAAGGAAAACCACCTGTCATCCTCCAGACTGCAATGTCACAGCTTTAATACTCTTAAGTTATGAAGGGGTATAGGAGGGGAAATCTGCCCAACCCCCAGCCCCAAAAGACCAAAAATCTCGGTCTTGAAAGAGTGAAAAAAGGGGCTCATATTCTTGTGTCCGTCTGGCTTATTCGGAAAGATTGGAATACAGTGGACAAAATTAATACCTACCTGAGAAGCCCAATGTATAATTTACATTATGCGATTTGCCAAGGTGGTCGGCTGCAAGAGAAAATGTTGAACGCCAAGTTCAGTACAAGACAGTTACGTTTAAAAGGGACAAAACATTCACACAACCTCAAGGACAAAACGACCGACACTCTGGGTTAAGTAAATGGGTTTGTGAAGGGTGGGGTAGGGAATTTCTGTTCGCGGATAATTTTTAAAATGAACACTTCACATTCGCAACTCAGATAAAGAAGACAATTTTTGATGACGAAAGGCCTTATTTGACGTCCTAACTACCGGTCGGGCGTTCCTCCTATGGCGCCAGAAGAAAAACGAACACAGAATCGTTTATCAAAGATCACCAAAGAGAACGGCTGGTTTCGGTCACGTAATTTGACAGTAATTAAAAACGTAAAGCAAAATCACGGTGTACGGGAAATTGGACATTTATGCTTTTTTTCCAGATACACTGAACATTCTAAAGGCAAATAATGAAGCTGTTTGAAATGAATTTTACCCGAGAAGGAACTTCTTTTCGGTGTATGATGAGTTCACATATTTCACCCGGCCAACACCCTAAGTTTCGATTTTTCATGGCTGCTGGTAACTGGTTAGGCGTAAAACTGTACTACTCAAGAAGGAAAACGAAAGCCTAATTCAACGCTACTGTAGGTGTCTTATGTTATTCAGGCGAAATCGAATCCAGCGGACGCTCTTGTCACTTTTTTATGAACCCTATTAACCTCACTCGCGCAACTATCCTGTAATGCTTCTTGTTAACAAGTTTGAGTGGCGTCCCAGTCGTTTTGTAAAATTTCTACCACGATAATCCCGCACGGAAATCTTAATATATATATTTAGGCAAGCCTAAAAGCGGAGCTCCAATTTTTGTCATAGCATTTATAAAAATTTGCTTAGTGTGTGAACGTAATAACCTTACCAGTTCCTCATCCTTGCTGCAGTTATATTTTTAGTGCATATGCAGCAAACTGCCCAGACAATAACAATGCAATGCAGAGGGCAAATTTTTTTTGAATGCTGATTTGTTACAATGGAGGCTGGCTGAACACGCCAGTTCTACATTCCATTGGTTTCTTAATTTTGTGTCCAAAAACAACGACTTCTTTCAAGTTCTTTGGAGTTCGACTGTTTAAGCCGGGTTGTTTGTACCACAAATACATGGAAATCAAGTGCTGCAGCTAGAAAGGGAATTCCTAAACTTAAGTTTTCGTGTTTCTTACAGGAATCAGCAAAAGCCGGATTATTTGTTTCAAAGCTAAAAACTTGGATAGGATTGACATTTGCTCAGTTGAGAAACTGAAATCAGTCATGGCGACCATGCAAGTGCTTTCAACTCGCTACTTCTTCTTACGATTAGCAATTATCCTGCGAAATTGCGCGGAACAAGTATCGCCTGATACTTAGCCGACGAGGCCGTAGGCCGAGTTGGCTAAAATCAGGCGATATTCCGCAAGATTGAGCAGGATAATTGTTTTATTATTCAACACATTGATGACAAAGCACAGATTTATAGCAGAAAAGCTGAACTTTATTTGTCAAAAAAAAAAAAAAAACTTGTAACATTTTCCCGCGCGCGGACCGGCATGAATGAAAGTGGCAGCTTTGTTCAAGTTTAAGGTGGCCGAATACAGTTTTTTAGTGTACAGATGTTAGAAGACGTTATTTGGAAACTATGTATTTTTGGACGCCCAAAATTGGTATGGTGTAAGACCAACTAGAAAAAAATGTATTTTCGTACGTCTTGTTGAGCTAAGTACCGTTTCCATGGTAACGCAGCGAACTATTAAACGTCCATAAATAGTAGGTTTCCTTTATTTTTAGAAAATGTACTCATTAGATTTTTTTCATTTTTTGTATCCAGATCAACTCGCAAAACATTGACACAGTTGCACTATTTTCATGTAATTTTGACAGAGAGATCTCCTGCAAATATTGATTTTGCATTTTAATGTTTTGCGAAGATACCCTCTGTTAGATTTAGGTTTCTCTTTGTAGGCGAGTTACGCTTTTAGGGAACTATTTTCATGCCAAATTTCAGGGAATTCTAATGAGCGGTTCCTTAGAAAACAGTTCATTTCCACTAAAACAACCAGTCGCAATTTTTTGGTCAAATGCGCATGCGTGGTTTTATTTGGGTTTCATGGCAAAGATGAAAGGCATGCGAAAGGTCTTCGTGAATGTTTTTTTTTGCTCGGAAAGAAAAGAAAAAGAGTCCAGAAACGAGAAACTTAGTTATTTAGGATCAAAACGTAACTTTATTATCCATTTCATGTGAAATTGAGGGATCACTTTATCGACCGCCGTATTTGCGTACCACAACCCTAGCGCGCGCTTAATAGCATCACTTACTGAATCTGCAAAGCGCGCGTAAACTGTGTTCAGCCACCTTAAATGAAATCGAGAGGGTTTTGCATCAAGCTCAGTAAAAAATTGAGTACTCGTCTTGTGCGCCAATCGCTTCGGCAAGATTTTCTACAAATTTCTAGCACCAAAAGCTAAAGCCAAGCAGTATTTTGAAGCTGCGAAGAATTTGTTGTGTCAGCTGGGCCGAGCTGAAAGACTGGAAATGCTTTTCAACGATTTCTCGGGTGAGTGTTTCTTGGTTTACTACGCAAGCAATTTCACGATCTTTCCTCAGTGTTTTGACAAACGCATCTAGTGCCTTGTTGCTGGCAAGAACTCTGGATCTTTTATGAAACTGAACGGTTTTTCAAGCGGCTCTAGATCTGATGTTTCTGAGAACAATTACTTTGTTCGAGTTCCGTCTATCTTTTCGTCTGCCAGATAGCTAAAATTTCTCGAGGCACTTCAGTGCGAGCTCGGATTTTCTCAGGTGGTTTTCCCCATCTCTTCAAGACGAGTCGAGATCTCTGTTTAACGGTTGCGAGAACCAATCTAAGGAAATACATGTACTGGAAGAAAGAATTTTCGTTTACAAATGATTCGTAAACGGCCGTCGATGTAAACGGCCGGCAATGTAACCGCTGCCATTTACAATACATAGGTGAAACTAAGCGACGTCTCAAAGACAGATTCAACGAACATAGACGCCCAGTTGACAAAACTAACATTTCATCCAAACCAACCACTGTTTCTGAACATTTTCTTTCTCAACCTAACCACTGCCACACTGACATGCAACTAATACCACTTGAAGTTATCCACTCCTCACGTGATTCAATCAGAAAAGCCAGAGAATCTTTTCTTATAGATTTAGCGGGGACCTTGGAACCCCACGGTTTGAATAGACGTGATGAATTGTAATTTTTTTATTTTATTTTACTTATTTCCTCATCCTTTGGTACCACCTTGTAAACGTCATTTCCGCTGCTCCCATGTATTGCAACATCCTCCATGATATATATTGTAATTTCATTTATATAATTTAGTAACATCTAAACCTGAAGAAGGCTGGTTTGGCCAGCCGAAATATTGTTTTAAAATATATTACGTTGTGTCAGCTTTGGACTTCTCATCGTCGAATTACACGTCATGATAATATTTTTTTTGTGTAAGAGCAAGTTACCGGACCGGGGGAAAATGTTTGGAAATTCAAAACTGTGTCAATTCTGCTCCTATAGTAATAATTCTAGTCTCGTCAACCAAATGAAAAATACGGGAAAATAGTCTTTGGTGTATGGTAGAATTATTTCAGAGCTTTTAAACTTGTGTCTGTTTACAAACGCATGAGAGCCGCGTGGTGTGAATGAAAAAAACACGGCCACGAAACAATATTGTACAAAAATTAATTTCTAAACGAATATCGATGGTATCGAGAATTTAATAAATGATAAAAGCATCTGCGTAAAGCTTTAAACACATAACATAAATAAAATTATCGATTGTTGCCTGGAAGAAAGCATTTTCGTTTACAAATGATCTGTAAATCACGTAAACATGACATTTTCTCCGACAGCAAGTTAGCTCCCGGGGAAAAGTGTTTGGAAATCCAAAACTGTGTTAATTCTGGTCCTATAGTAATAATTCTAGTCTCTAAATAAACGTTAACAAATGGAAATATACGGGAAAATAGTCTTTGGTGTTTGGTAGAATTATTTCAGAGCTTTTAAACTCATGTGTGTTTACAAACACATGAATGCCGAAAGGTGCGAATGAAAAAAACACGGCCACGAAACAAAATGTTCAAAAATTAATTTCTACACGAATATCGATGGTATCGAGAATTTAAAGTGCCCATAACGGATTTTTTTTTAATTTTCTGATCTGAATCTTTATATCACGCGTAGAACGTCCGCGAAAAAAGTTTTCGATTTGCATGAAACGCGAATTTTTTATGAATTTTACAAATCTTAAAAATCCTATTTTATTGCGGTCCACCCGCCCCGCTGATGAGAATGCCGACGGGCTCACAATAGGGCCACGTGACATAGTCTGTGACGTACATTCAGGAACTCTCGAGTCAATGCATTCACTTGACCTTCAGTGCAAGTACATTCGCGGCAGAAAGAAAATCGTGAGATTCACCGGTAGGAAGGGAAAAATTCGCTCCAAACAAGTACGCTCCTTGGCAGACAACTTATCTGACACGGAAAGTGAGCAAACCGCTGAAGAAAGCAGCTAGGACGAATTTGAAAGCGTCGAAGTCGAGGCGATAGATAGCCTCCACGAAACAAATAATAGGTGTGAAGATGATGATACACTCGAACCGTACGCGGACGAACCGATAGCAGACGAAAAATGGCTAAAAAGATATAGCTAGGAACAAGAGGAGAAGCGACGACTCGAGGAAGATTTAACGAAACGCTTGGAGAATAGAGTGCGTGTTAGTGGATGGTAAAGTTCTCACCTTGCATTTTGCATACGCGCTCTTCATTATCATCTGTCAAAACTATGGCCAAGTACTCACATACATTCGAACGAATTATTTTCCATGTAGATGTACTTGTGGTAACTGTAGACGTGATCTGCTAGCAAATATCAGCGAGTGCTACTGCTGCAAGGAACTCGAAGGCAATTGGGAAGCGCTGACTAGCGACATTGTTCTCGCGGAACTACAGGAAGGACACGTGTTGAACTGTGATAATAATAGCTTGTCTCGTCCTCTGAAATTGCGGCCGTAAATCTAATTGTAGGATGGAAGTTGTTAGCTTGTTCAATGAACAGGTTAATTTCCTTTTTGTCACTGTCCCACAGTGAGAAAATGTCATCAGTAAAACGTTTCCATTCTATTGGTTTTGTTTTGCTTTGACTTATCACTTTTGTTTCTATTTTGAACCCCCGTTGTGGTGGTTAGGTTTTCAGAGATAACACTGTTATACTTTTCAACATTTTTATTGTTTGCAGAATTCCGCAACACATGTGTGTACAATATTTGTTTGAGCTCGTTGAATTCTTGCTGCAGTTTATCTACCTTATCTACATGATGATCGTGGTTTACAATGTTTTCTGTGTTCGCCGAGTGCGACTGTTCTCGCATCGATCTATTTACATCAGTGGTAGCATTTGTGCTAGTATTTTTTGAGAGCTTGGTCTCAACGAAACTTCGCGGATCTCACGATCTATGAGAATATATACCAAAACAATTACGCCATATTTTATAAAACTTGCGATTGAGTTAACATTGAGGTCAAACTATAAACCTTAGAAGGTTACAACGCTTAGAATGTCACAAGCGGGTGTGAATATTCAGTATCGATAGCTTACCATTCGCTTTTCCCTGCTCCTCTTCGAAAGTGGCTCTTGGTCTTCGTCTTCCTTTCACTTAGCATGTTTTGAAGGATAAACACAAACGCCGTTGTCATCCTACTTCAGTTCACGTTTTAAGTTTAAACCTGAATTCATCAGCCTTGTGTAATCCTCGTCATTGAAGTGCATCGAACACAAGGACGAGGTCTTTCCAGGCGCGCGTCCACATCTTCCTCCGCTCCAGCATAAAGACGATCCATTTATTTAGCCTCCTCAGTCTTTGCGGGCATGTGGTGCGAAAGAAAGGAATCCTGTGCATGCTTATTCCATTCGCTTCGTCTTTGATGTTTCCATATCTCGCTGCAACACATCTTTCCGGCATTTTCGAGAAACGTGCAGAAATACCGCGACTTGTTTTCAGTGAGATCCAGAGAAAGGCTGAAGTCACGTGTTCCTGAATCTACGTCACAGCTCTTGCTAAACCGAGAGGAGACTAATGCGAGTGGTGGGCCAAAATGGCGGCAAATTTGAACGTCTTATAAAATTCATAAAAAATTCGCGTTTTATGTAAATCGAAAAATTTTTTTCACTGAAGTTCTTAGGGTAATGTTTAGATTCAGATGAGAAAATAAAAAAAATTCCGATATGGGCACTTTAATAAACGATTAAAATATCTGTGTAAAGCTTGAAGCACGTAACATAAAGGAAAGTTATCGATTTTTTTCCGGGAAGAAACCTTTTTGGTTTACAAATGATCTGTTGAAACGGCCGTCGTAGTCACGTAAACATGGTATTTTTTGCGAGAGCAAGTAAGCTCCCGGCGAAAAATTATTGGATATTAAAAACTGTGTCAATTCTGCTCTTAATTAGTAATAATTCTAGTCTCTAAGTTTAAGAAAAGGAGAATACCGAAACGTACTCTTTGGTGTTTGGTAGAATTATTTCAGAGCTTTGAAACTTGTGTTTGTTTACAAACACATTTCTAAGCTTGAGGGCCGTGCGCTGCGAACGAAAAAACACACGGCCACGAAACAAATTTTTCAATATTAAGTTCTCGAATATTTCTGGTATCGAAAGCAATTAGAGTGTCTATGTAAAGCTATTTTAGAGTTCTAAAAGTTACTATAACTGATCACGAACGGGTGATATAGGCAAATGTGAGGCTTCTTTAAACTTAAGCTTACTTTTCTTTTCCGGTCGGCCTGCTCTAACTTGCTATCCGTCGCTCTCTTCCACGTTCAACTCTGCGTGATCGTCTCCGCTTTTTTGTTTTCTTTTTCTCTCTCTTTCTCTTCTTTCCACGTTTGTCAACATATCCAACAAATACGTATAAATTGTCTTTGTGTTTTTTGTTTTTTAGCATTTCTGTTGAAAACGCATCTTGCCAAACTATCTCGCCATGCAACTTCCCGCCAAACAAACACGGGCGCATTAGCATTGTGGGATTGCGTACGGACGGACGGACGTACGGTGTACGGACGGACAAAAGTGACGTCAAAATCAAACCAAAATTTCTCGCATTCACGGGTTACCAAATTCTCTTAGCTATGGGGCTCCGCTGCGCGCGCCTGCGGCGCGCACGAGAGCTCCGCTATTAACCAGCCACCCATATTAGTTTCTACTCATTTCATTCATAGCGCAAGTCGCATGTTAGTCAACAGGCAAAAGGTTCAAAGGCAGAGAGACAAGCTAGGGAATTAATAGTATCAGAACTTATAGTGGGAGGTAAGAACTTAACTTGTTCCAAAATCCTTTCTTGGTGTCAGTAATTAAAACAAAACAAAACTCATGTAAGCGGGAAAAAACACTCAAATCAGGCCACAAATTTTAAATTAAGCCGCAAATTGATCTGGGTGGAAATATGTTAAGCGTAAAAGAAAATTCGAGTTGCTTAATCATTCTCTCCTGGCCTCCTTTTAAAACTGATTGTTGTTGTTGTTGTTGTTGTTGTTGTTCTAATAGGCAGTAGTTAGGAGTTTAATAACTATCATTGATTTGCATAAGTTTCTCTCAGTTCAGTGAAAAAGCGAGAGTCAATTTATAGAAATTTGTTTAGCCAAACAGAGGCGGAAAGCAATGTTTTTACGGATTGTATCTCTTGTATCAGTCGCCAAGTCACGATCGAAACAAACACGGAATTACTATATTTTCATCCCATGAGACCGAAATCCAACATTAAAAAGTGAAACTTCAAATCACAGAACATTTTTGTCCCAAGAAACTGAATTATTTATCTCATTTTTCGACGTCATTTAGGTAAAAAATAACAACCAAAACCAAAACAAATACATTAATTTTAGAACAAGTCATACAGGACAGTAATGGAAACTTAATTTAGCTCTGACCCAGGTTTAATGTTGCAAAATGAAAGGACCGAAGAAATATATAGAGGATATTACACGGCGTCGCGAAGATATGAATTTTATTTTCGAGTGGTAAAAACAATAGTTTACGATCGAGCGCAGCCACCATGTAATTTTCTTTTTATTATATGTACAAATCTATCACTCGCCATTTTTCGCGTTGGCATAAACAACCGTGAGAGCGGCAAATGACGACCTCAATATCCTCACTAGTGAGAATATGGAAAATACGCCACTCGGGTCCCGAATTTAGTTTCGTATGAGTTTTACGAATGGTACATTTTCTAGTAAAACACTCGTGTCTATATAATAAATTCTAATGAGTCCATGATATCCGAACTTACGGTGGAAGGAAAGGACTTATCATATTCGGAAATCCGTTCTTGGTGCAATCAAAACAAATCCAAACTCATGTGAACGAGCACGTCATTTAACACGAACTACAAAATTCAAAGACAGATTGCAAATGGAGCTCCTTTGCTTATCCGCACGGCTAAGTCTTACTGCAAAAGCATCACAAAAAAATCAAGCTATTTGGACATTTTGGAAATGTTGGTGAAGTTACAATAAGCAATAAGTTTCATTCATTTGTATATGAGTTTCCCTCAATTCAATTCAAAGCGCATAAATTTGCTTTAAGTCAAACAAACGACATCAATTATTCTATTTTGGGACTATACTTCCTTGATCAGTTTTTAACCCACAGAAAAAATTCCACAAATTTATTATTGCGTTTATTTTCAGAAAAAATAAGTTGCACAATTTGGTAAGATTTCCTTGTTCTATACAAGAAACAAAAACATCGAAATTCTCAAGCCGTTTTGTTGTTGTTCTTTTTCTCCGAACAGTCAAATTACATAAACCATAAACAATCTCCTTTTATAATAGTCTTCAAATATCCTGCACAAATATCCTGCATACTGCTAGGATTTAAATGTCAAAGGTGTGGTATATGAAATAAATGTGATGGTATATTTAACTTTATTGTTATATTGTAACAAGAGTCTGAGGACAGAGATGGAATCTAGGGCGTTGGCTGTGGAATTAACGCTTTAGTTTCTAACAGGCTTAATTGGGTACAAACGAAGTCATAGAGGCATGCCATTGGAACTTTGATATCAGAAAATATACCGCGGAAAAAACAAGTTAACGTATCAAGAAATCCAAGATCAACATTCAATATGGCCCACAAAATTAAAATTCATATTCTATTTCTTGTTTATTCAAAGGTGAAAAGTTCCAACTCAGTTCAAAAGTTTGAAAACTCTGTCCTCTGTCCTCATATGCATGTCAACTTCTCACTATTTAACTAAAAAACATGTAAGTTTTGTTTTAGTAAACCTCAGAGCAGTAAAGTTTTTCTTGGATTATACTTCTTTAAGCAGTTTCTAACCCAAGAAACAAGAGTCCATGAAGTTGCTATTGTATCCAGTTTCAGATAAATTACAAAATTCGTACAGTCTGGAGGGATTTTCATCTTTGCTCCGAAAACAAAACGATCGATATATTGTTAAACTCCACTGTTCGTCTTTCTTCTTTAAACTGTTAAACTACATAAGCCATACGGTCTACATACAAAGCGCGCCAGTTTTAGTTGTGCTTACCTCAAACTTTAAGTGTCTTGACAATTTTTTGCGGATCAGGAATTAGGAGTCATTTGATTCGACAAATCTCACTTCAAAAATGATGAAATATATGTTCATTCATAGAAACCGAAATTAGTTGATCTCGTTTTACGATCTGTCATCCGTTAAAAAGACATAGTAACAAACGTCACGAGGACACAAATTGAAAGTTAGGAAATTGGTTGGCTAAATATCTGACTGAGTTCTACCCAAGTTGTAAAATCTTCTGCTGCAAGTTAGTTTGAAGAAAGCTGAAAAGCTGAAAAGCTTCGTGTACTTGCCCAGAAATTTCAGCCGTAGATAACTTAGGCGCACAAATTCCTTAGCCTTATTTCTTATTCAAATTGTAAATTCTTCTTCAGAATTTCTAATCCAGGAAGCAAGAGTCCATGAATCTAAATCTAAATTTATAAATAGATGGCAAACACGCAAATTGCATTCAGTTTCGGGTAAAATAATATTTGCGCAGAATTAGATAAGACTTCCATCTTCGGTGCAAAAACTCTCAAACAGGAATATAAGGTTCTGACTCTGTTGCTATGTAACACAAATTTTAGAGCTTGTACTTATTTCGCCATCTCTTGCTTTATAACGGTCGAGCATCAAAATCGGGGACTTTCACTGAATAAGTTTCATCTTCCCCGTACAAGAAACTGAAATCAGTCAATCATGTTTTACCGCCCCATGCGTCAGAATTATTTATTTTGTGGTTGAATAATTTGAAAAGTTCTTTCTCGAGCACAGATGAAGATCCGGGGAAAGTAGCACGAATAGGAACTGTTCAGTTAACCGACTCAAGCGTCCACATCATACTGATCAATACTCGATAACATTTGATGAAAAATACAACTTCTCTTGAAAATATTCTCCGCTAGTGCAAATTCCCTTTACATCGATACGTTCTGCCAATTGTTACTGTTACATTGTTATTTTGCGAGGAATTAAAATCCTATTTATTTAATTTATAAAGTACTCTCCCCGTTTGAATCAATTTACGTTATCTGCCTGTTGTCCGTAACCAGTCAGGCACAAGAAAAACACAGAAACCAAAAGATCCGCAGACTGCAAAACCCTACAGCTCAGAGTTTGTCTAACTGTGTTGGTACTGTCCTTCTTCTCTAAACATTTAAATTACATAAGTTGTACAGTCCACGTACAGTATATAGTTTTATAGTTATTCTTACCTCAAAATATTGGTGTCTTGACACTGTACGGTGGACTGATAAATTTCAAAAGTGAATTTTAAAAACTCGGGACGTTATTTGTGGTCATTCGTATCTTCATTCTAAAAAACCGAAATCGGTTTGTCACATGTTACGACGTCATGGCTCTAAAATTAATTTCAACAAGCGTAACGAGGGGCAGCGATTGAAACTTAGGGCGTTGGCCGAGTAGATATTCCCTGCTAACAGTGAATTACTGCCCAACCCAAAACTAAACCATAGGTTCCCAATGCATGCAGAACGGTCACGTGACCAGTGTATTGCTGTATCAAAATAGAAGCAACTGATGAAGTAATGATATCGATATTTTTAATATTCAGTATTATCTATTTATCCTTGTCTTGTGTTTTGTTTGTGGAAGGGTGATTGGATGGAAAGATAATTGTGTTCCGTATTGAATAGCCCTTTTCACGGTTAACTCTGCTCATTTGAATTACAATGAAATCTAGCGTGTATGTGAGGCAATTTCGGGCTAGTTTGTAGTTTTGGCCCGAAATTGCCTCGCATCCACGTTGGATAACATTGTAATGCAAGTGAGAAAAATCAACCGTGAAAAGGGCTATTGTAGTGTATTATGGAAATTAATTCGTTCTATAAATAACAAAAGAGGAGGGTTTATTCTGTATACTGTGCGTTAGGTTTTATTGATTCCGCCCTAACCATCCGGGTGGTGTCGCACTTATGTAGGCAAATACGATACGGTACGATTCGATGCAATGGGATGCGAAGCCATACGCAATTTTAAATCCGAACACTGCTTTTCAAAATGTTTCTTAAAAATTTTAAAATAATTTTTGTTTACTCGCAAAAAAATCTGTTTCGAATTCGAATTCGAGTTCCTCTATTTTGGCTATTTTACCAGATTTTTGGCCAGTTTCATGAATTGGACTCGGAATAAAATTAATTTATTGCTCGAAGTTTTATTATTTTCACGAATTTGAGACCTGACATGAGTGAACTTTTAAAAAGCCCGATATTTGGCTATTTTCACGAAATTGATAGCAGAAAGAAATGAACTTGTTTGTCGGGTTTTTTTTTTTTTACCATTTTCACGGATTTTAAACTATAAAGAAATAAATTTATTTCTCGATTTTTGTCTGTTTTTTTTTTTTTTTTTTTGAATTTGAGGCCAGAAAGGAAGGTACCTATATCTCGATTTTTGGTTATGTTTTTGATTTGATATCTGGAAAGGAATGAACTTAATTATATATCTATATTTTTTGCTATTTCACAAAGTTGAGACAAGAAACGAATGGAAATTGCTCTTGATTTTGGTTATTTTCAAGAATTTTTGAAGAGAAAAGAATGAACTTCTCCTTCGATTTTTAAAGATTTTCAGGAAATTGAGACCAGAAAAGGTTCAACTTATTGCTCGATTGTGGCTATTTTGACGAATTTGATACCACAAAGGAATGAGCTTATTGTTCGATTTTTGGCTATTTTCACGAAGATTAGTCAGATTGTTACACTTTCTGTTTCCTGGTTTATGTCGCCGAAATTAAACAGATTTGGAAGCACGTTTGTAAACACTAAAGCTGATATTCGCGTTTATTGAATGGGGACATGGCAAAGTAGCTCTGGTCTTTAAAGCTAAGGCAAAAATATTGTATTTTATAATTACTAAGAAACTGAAAGCAGCGAGCGGCATTTGTGGGTCAGGGCCGTAGCCAGTATGAGGCAAACCGAGGCACTTGCCTCAGTCATTGTTGACAAATTCACAAACAGTTAAATAAGTAAAACAAAAAATGTTAACGCAACATAATATTATGTTGAATGATAACGCGAATCAGGCAGTGCCCTGAATTACAGATGAGAAAAATTAATCAAAAATTCATGCTAACTTCCCAAAGAAAACTGCCTTGTTTTCATGTGTTTTTCCGCCATTTCTTGAGTCTTCTGTTTTCTCTGATCTGAGTGAGAAAAATCTATCAAAATGCAGCGTTCTATCAACAGCTTTTTTCAAAGAAAGCGGAAAGTAGTTGCTCTAATAACATGCTCTCAGTTCTTCTCAATAATCGAACCAAAATTTAACTTTGTTTTGGCATTAGTAGTATTCAGCGAAGCAACTTTGTCTTTCATTCCATCTAGTAAAGATGGTGGTGTCAGTGAAGAAGCCACCGGAGATGGTCGGACGTTGTAGAGGCAAAAACCGGACAGGCGGCAGCACCACTAAGTACAGGAAGTTGTTCGTGCAAGCCCAGCTTAAGCGCTCTCCGTAGGTTGAAGACCAGGTGCCGTTCATCGATGGGCTCTAACAGGCTGAATGGCCTTGCATTAGCCTATGTCCACAGCGAAATCCCTGTGGACCCTCTCGAGCCTCTACAGCGGTGGGATGCTAGTGGGAAGAGGCGAATCGCGCTGGCATTTAACAGCTAACTTCGTTGCCATTTAGAAACGCACTGAATCCTCAAATGAGAACGGCCGAGACCAGGTTTTATGAGCCTGCGAGACTGAGCACCCCCCCCCCCCCCCCTCCTCAATAAACCCGTCTTTTCACGAAACCTCTGGTCAGGCAAACCTGGTTTAGGTCGTTGTTATCTAAGGCCTTCCTATAGAAACAAACCGCCAACAAACACATTAAACAGCCGCATACAAGAACACAGAGCCCCTAAAGTAGCATTTAAATAGCCCCCTCCCCCCTTACCCCCCCCCCCAAAAAAAAAAGTCACCTCGATCTCTACTTAAGGGCTCTTAGCGGAATTTTTGTCAAATTAGGTTTGATCCCAGTGTTTTGTTTACACGTAATCATCATAAAGACCCTAAATTGCTAGGCGGGGAATTCAACCATGGATATTGCCTCAGTCCTTATTTTTTTCTGGCTACGGCCCTGTGGGTTAAAAAGACAGTTATCACAGTTGTGTCGTAAACGTAATTCAAAGGGCCCGATTACATGGCGAATTTAAGCCCGGGCTAACATTGTGTACCGGTCGTTTACAAATGAAATTCATTATTAGATGGAAAGAAATAAAATCAAAATGGAGTGTTTTCATTGAAATAGCTTCAGAACAGGCTTTTTTGTTTTTTATTTTTCGCATTTTTTTTTCAGCCGAGCGAAAGCAAGCACGAGGCGAGCGCGGGTCGTAAGTCACGCGTGACGGGTACGGGTCGCGTCCCTCCCGTCGCACGTGACTCGCGCTTGCCTTCGATCACTTAAAAATAAATAAATAAATAAATAAATAAATAAATAAATAAATAAATAAATAAATAAAATAGAACACCTGTTCTGCAGGTTATCATTGAAATGAACCACAATGATCTTCCAAGTTTTGCGGAATTCCCAACGAAAATCTCTGCGGTCCGCTGAGTTAACCAAACTGAAGAGTATGTGTTTCATGTACGTTCTTTTAGTAACGATCCTTCCACATCCCATTCCTCACAATCTTTCAATCTTCCAATCCTGTAATCTAATTTACTCTTACGATATATGTTTCTATTTATCTACTTTTGCCAGAAGTACATGCCTCTTTGCCTATATCCGAAATTTCCCAAGGGCTACATTTTGTACATTACAAGTCTATTGTTCTACTTTAACCAACACTAATGTAATAAATGTCTGTCACATCCTGTATTCTTGATACGAACGCATTCATATATGTCATCGGATATCCCCACTCGAATCTTCCCAGTATGCCGTTTATTTCATTCAGGCGGGGATCTAAGATAAACAGTGACCGATTTCCAAAACAAAGACAAGGTTCTAGTGGGGAACGGGGGCATGCTCCCCCCTGTAATTTTTGGGATTTTTTGAAACTCCCTAAAGTCCCCTTTCCTGGGTTTCTTCAGTCATTCAGACAGGATATTACCCCGGGAGGGGGGGGGGGGGAACTCTCATATGAAAGGGGCAGGGATGAGAATGTCTTGGCGCGGAAATTGAAGAAACAATTGTCCAAACCCTTTTCGAGATTTCAACTTGGAAATTTAGTTTAATTTTAAAAAAATATATATTTATAATGAGAAATCTGACCGATATCCGTAAACCAGTGGAACTGCGCCTGACATCGTTACAATCCTATCACTTACTTATGCAAGCATATGTCTCGCAACACCAAGTGCTAGTCCCGGGGTGCCAGTTCACTTTTCAGCCCGAGCTGAAAATTGATTACATTTACATGGGATTTCTCATCTCGTTTCGCAATTCACCGACTGAAAGCTGGCTACAATAAAACCGGATTTAAAAGAATGTGGACAAGTGTCCAATCCTGAATTTCCAGTTTGCTTTGATCAGTTGCATTGTGGGACAACATTGGAAGTTGTTGAATCAACATGGCGGAGGCTAAGTTACTCCTTGGGAAAGAAGTTGCGAGGTAATGTACGTCTAACTTAACTTGACAATAGTTCTATACTCTGATTTTCATCTTCCTTATAACTGTTTACCGTGATTTACCCCCAAAAGCTCTCCCTGTTTTTATTTCGTGCAGTAATAAAGTGGTTTTAGTGCATTCGAAGACGTTTCAAATTTATATACACGTGCAGCTCCATCGTGTCGAAGCCTTACAATGTACACGTACAGTTTTTCTTGATTTGCCATTTCACAAAGTAGAATTCTTATTTCGTCAAAGTTAGTTTCAGTTGAGGTGAATTTCGATCTGGTGAGATCAGAACTTTCAGAACTCTGAATTCTGATCTTAATTTTTTATATATACTCTTGACTAACTTGTTATTTGATTATGTAGCGCCTTGGACTCTGGATATGTGTGCGCCATATAAGCTTAAATGATAGTAATTATTATTGCAATGGAATCTCCCTTGAAGGTTTGAGTTATCGGGAGTCGACTGTACCTGCCAACTGTCACTGCTGTCTTGTTGTATTAGTCTTGTTCCTGGGAATCATCCCCCCCGAAAATACATGCAGGCTAAAGTCAGACTTACTTGTAAATTTTCACTCAGGAAACACAAATTCAGAATAACAGTAGCTCCTTAACAGAAAAGTTTCTACATTTGATTTAATTTTAACTAAAGTAACCCAGCAAATTGACATCAAGATAAAGTTTTCTGAAGGTTGAAACTGTCGCGCTATCTTTTATTTATTTTTTTATTTATCTATTTTTTAATACTCAACTTTATTTCAATTCTACGTCATGTTAACATTCCTTTCATTTAAGTATTTTTTTTTTTACATTTGTATTTGATGAGTGATAATACATATGTATATATGCAAAGTAAAACAAACATACAAACAGTATTATATGTACAGCCAAGGAAAGTTAAAAGATTACAATTTACATGCACTGTCAAAACACACTCTCTCTCGCTCTCTCACTCACTCTTCCTCTCTCTCTCTCTCTCTCTCACACACACACCTACGGAAGGCTACTTGGAGGCAAAAAAAAACCTAATAGGTACAATTACGATTGCTTGTACTTCAATTAGAGCATTGATCAACTACCCATAACACTGATTAACTTTTTCCATTTTTTTAAATGATAAGTTAATTTATCTCTTTTCCTGGCAATATGGAGCTCAATAGAATAAACTCTCTTCGTTTTGGCAATGAACCCTTTTAAGGAAGGCTTGGCGTTTTGGCATTTCCGAGAATAAATATAGTATTTACCCAACAAGAGAATGTGATTGATTAAAGTAAAATCGTCCTGAATGTCGAATTTCCCAAAAATTAGATCAACTTCCTTTAATTCGCCAACGTAGATATCCTTATCTCGGAGCCAGGACAAGACATGTTTCCAAAATTCACAGGACTCCTTACAGGAAAAGAGTAGGTGCTCGATGGATTCGTCCTCTTTTTGGCAGAAAGTACATAGCGGTGATTGCGTAATGCCAAACCGAAAGAGCTTTTCATTTGTAAAAACAATTCGATTTAGAACTTTGTACTGAAATTCTCTTAATTTAGAGTCCATGGACGAGCAGAAGGATAAAGAATAGACCTTCTCCCAATCGACAGCAGAGTGTGGGTATTTATCAGACAATTTCTTTTGAGCAGTAGGCACTTCCTGCTTCTTCGCCTGGAACTGGCGGTAAATTTGTTTAGAAGAGACATAAAAAAATTTTAAAGAACTTCCATCAACAGTGATGGTGGGAACATCTGGAACTGGAAAAACTATTGGTAGAAATGAAGCTTCTTTTATTATCGTGCGCCAATGAACTGGGATGGAGTCAATGATACTCATCACAAAAAAACGTTGCTCAGGATTGAGCAGTAGATTCGTAAAGCTAAATGCTGTACTGTTACCCGAGATTAAATCCCCTAATTTCAATAGCCCAATGGTAAAAAGATCCCTTCTAAAAAACGATTTTTTGTCAACACAAAGAAACTTATTGTTCCATACAATTTGATTCGCAACCTCTTGAAACGAAAGTGGTGTATTGTTGTTCATATCAGACCAGGAATCGAAGCACTTTTCATAGAAGGGCGGCAATGTTACTCTTAACTTGGTAGTATCGAAATTGCAATGAAGTACAAATTTACCACCCACAGATAACAGATGTTCATCGAGGAAGAACTTCCAAGGACTAGGATAATCTTCCAAATATTTCTTTAAACAGGAAACATGTTTTGTACGAATCATTGAGTCAATATCGAACATGTTTAAGCCACCACTCTCAATGGTGGAGGTGAGAACATTTCTTTTAACTTTATCTTTGCCATTCCAGATGAAATTGAAGAAAATGGAATTCGCATTCTTTATAAGTTCTTTAGAAATAGGTATGGCTGATGCCCTGAACATAAATTTGGGAATCGCGAAGGTTTTAACAATCTGTATCCTCCCTAAAAGTGTCAAACCTCTCCATTTCCATAGATTTAAAGATTTCTTTATCGACTTTAAAGTTTCCCTAAAATTTAAGTCGTCCCTTTCTTTATCGTTACCACCGAAATAGATTCCAAGAATTTTTATAACATTGCGAAGGTTGTGCATGTTAGATAAATCTTTCCATATAGAACTGTCACCAAAGGCTAAGGCTTCTGTCTTCTCATGATTTACTTTCAACCCCGAGCACTCTCCAAAGTCGTCGAGGAGGCGAAATAGGCTGGTATAAGACCCTTTGTCTTTCAGAAAACATGTCATATCGTCAGCAAATAAGTTGAGCTTTCATTAACTTCACCAATTTTAAAGCCTTGAATAGAATCGTCGTTTCTTATCCTAATCGCCAAGACCTCTAATGCGATTATAAAAAGATAAGGAGAGAGAGGGTCACCTTGTCTTACCCCTCTTCCTAATGAGAAAGGCCCTGTTGGAAAAACCATTGTTCATCACACAACTTGAGGCATTTTTATACAGCACGCGTATCCACTGGATAAAACTAGGTCCGAAATTAAATTCGTGTAATATTCTTATTAAATAATTGAAGTTAAGAGTATCAAAAGCTTTCTCAAAGTCAACGGCTACTAAAATTCCAGACAAGCCTTTCTGTTTAGTATGCTCTATTACATCTTCTATCGTTCTGATTGCATCGAAAATCGTTCTTCCTTAATTCTGATTGTAGTGAATAATTTCAGGAAGAGTCTTTTCCAAACGTTTTGCTAGAGCTTTTGACGCTATTTTCGCATCCACATTTATATAAGAGATATTGGACGCCAGTTCTTTATCAATCTTTTATCCTTCCCTTTCTTTTCAATTAAGGTTATAATAGCCTGTTTCTGTGAATTAGAAAGTTCTCCATACTCAAATGCATAATTTAAACTATCGACTAGCAATGCTCCAATAAGAGGCCAAAAGGCAATATAGAACTCTACAGTTAAACCGTCATTTCCTGGAGATTTATTCTTTTGGAAAGACTTTAACACATTATAGCACTCTCCATATCCTAGTTTTCCTTCACAAATATTTCTCAGATTTTCAGGTAATTTTGGAATTTGATTTGATTTGCTAGTAAATGTAGATATGGTATCCGAGTTTGCACAACTATTTCCATCATAAAGACTCCCGAGTAATAAGACTCTAATTCATTCATAATTTTTTGGGGGTCGTGTGTCAATGATCCCTCACTTGTAAAAACCTTTCTTACGCTGGTTTTCTTTTTGTTAGAATTTTCAAGATTGAGAAAGTATTTATTGTTCCTCTCACCCATTTCGTACCAAGTCGCACGAGAGCGTATGATAGCTCCCTGTGTAATAAAGTCGTACAAGTTCTCATATTCTGCTTCTAGAGATTCCAGTTCCTCCAAATTTTGTGAGGAGGGGTCCTTGTCACATTTATGAGAGCATTCTTTTATACATTCCTCAACCTCTTGCAATTTTGCTTTTCTTTCGCGAGCTTTACTTTTACGATACTCAATAGTACACTGACGTATTCTATATTTAACTAAATCCCACAGAACTCCTTTATCCAAAACCTCCTTAAATTCCTCTAACCAAACATTATAATTTGCGCTAATTAGTTGACAGTAATCTGAATCATTCACTAAATTGGAGTTAAATTTCCAGAAGGAAGGTCCTCGCAGACTTTCATCCAAACTATTCATACGAAGTGTTGTTGCGGAATGATCTGATTTTATTGCCGTTATAATATCGACGGTATCAATGTCCACTTGCAGACAATCGCTGACCAGCCAGTAATCTAGACGTCTTTGGATAATTGGTGTTTTTTGGCGCCATGTAAACCTTGTATCTGTAGGATTGCGAATGCGCCAAATATCTAAGTCATGTTCTACACACATTTCTTCGACAAATTTAGCGGACTCTTTCCTCTTCTTGTTCCCTCCCCGCCCGTCTAAAACCTCGTCAAGAATTACGTTAAAATCGCCTCCAACAATGAGAGATGAATCACACTCTGCTGTCAAAGACTTAATTTCTTCTGAAATATTTTGAAAATATTGAATTTGCTCGCTGCACTTATTTGGAGCGTAAATATTCAGAAGACAATAACGCGAATCCTGTATAATTGCGTCCAACATAATGAAACGGCCTTCAGGGTCTGTCTTAATTGTTTGCAAATTAAAATCGAAATTGTTCTTTACAAGCACCAAAACTCCTTTGCTTTGGCATGTTCCATGAGAAAAAAACAAATCTCCCCTCCACTGTTTCCTCCAAATATTTTCCACGTCACGAGTACTATAAGTTTCCTGCAAGAAACATATCCGCGCCAGATTTACTGAGCCAATTGAATATGGCTTTCCGCTTTTCAAAGGTACGAATCCCTCGAACATTTAAGGACAATAATTTAAAATTAACATTGCTAGGCCCCATGTGACTGAGAGAAGAAGACAATAGTACAATGGAAAAAGCTGAACAAAAAAATACAGTTTTGTTTAAAAAATACTAATGAAGTAACAATGACAACTAAGAATTGAGGATGTAAATCAGATTTTGACGCGTCCAAATAGCCATCAGCGAAAACAAGAGAAAACAAGATGCCCCTCTAATGGCATTACACGGAATGCTTAATGTAGCCCCAATTATTCCCCATTGTATGTTTCGCAGATATTTAAAAAATATCCTCCCTTGGCCATTGAAATAATTGTCTGAATGGTTTTATTCAGATATATTGCGTGATACTTATCGTTGTGTTACTAGAAATCATACCAGAAATAACTATGCAATAACGTCATGACCCCGCTGAACTGGTCTGGCCTCCTCTAGCTCTAATCCTTCGCGTTGATCATTCGATCTGTTTTTTAAAGCGGATTTTCTTTGCTGTGAACTCTCCCAATTTCCGCCGTTTCAACTGTCGAGTACTACCTAGAAGTTATTTTTTCGATTTACTGCTTGAAAAAGGTTGGTTTTCTCTCTGAAAACGGCAGATCCGGAGTCTTAAATTCAGACATGTGGCCGCCATTGAACGAAAACAACTTTTCCAAATGATGATTTGCTTTGACGTCACACAAGTAGAGATGAGTGGGTCCCCTCCCTCGTGATATACGCGCAGATAATGGAGTTTGATTGGGCCGCTTTTGTTCAAGACAATCAAAACAATAGATCCCTTCTGGGAGAGGGAAGAATTTAATCTAGTTTTAATGAATAAATCAAATGATGATTTGACGTCACACAGAAGTGATGAGTGGGTCCCCTCTCTCGTGATATGTGCCTGAAAAATAGATTTTGATTGGACCGCTTCTGTTGAAGACAATCAGAACAATATATCCTTACTAGGGGAGGACAGAGTTTAATGCATAAATTAATGTGCACATTTATGACACCGATGAAGAAAAAGATACCCGACCGAAACCTAGACACGTCATGCCCTGCGGGCATTCCGTGTAAAAAACGCAAACAGAAACAAGTACATACGTAAAGAATTGCACAAGGAAACAAAATTTAAATTTAAATTTAAGAGGGCAACAAGGAAAAATATCCCGAGTGCTGCCCTTGAGAGTGGAACTCGTATCGAATAAGAAAGCCTGACCAGTCTTGGCCGCTTAATCAGCAAGGCCGGCAAAGGCTCCACTGCACCTTATTATAGTATTATAATAGAGTAAACTGAAACGCAGCTTATCTAAAGAATAATTCCAAATGGCATAATATTCAAACAATAAACAGTTCAAAGTTTATGAAACAACCTTTCCGTTAATTATTAGCTTGTCGGGTTCTGATTTACTAAAGGATACCCCTAGCCCTTTCTCCTTGGCCTCTTTGAGCTTTGGCATCTTGTTGCACCTCTTCTTGATTATTTCTTGTGGCAAATCTTGAAGTATCATATATTCAGTGTCTTTTAGTTTGAAGCCTTGGCTGAGAATTCTTTCTCGATCTTGGAACCACAAAAAGCGTGCAAGAATTGGCCTGGGTTTACCATTGATGGACTTACCGACCCGGTGTACGCGCTGGATCTCTATAGTGTTACTTGGGTCATGGAAGCCGAGCGCCATTTCCAAAAAATGGTTTAGGACCGTCCTTGTGTCAAGGGCTTCACCGCCTTCTACAGCGTTGACTTCTTTCTCTGGAATGCCAAAGAACTTCAGGTTTTCACTCCGACTGTACGATTCAAGATAGAGATGCTTCATGTGTAGCTCATTGACCTGCTTTTCCTTTTCCGTGAGTTTACCTCGCAGCGCGGATACTTCGTCATTTAAATTAGTGAGCCCAGCGTCCATTGTGTCAATCTTCGAATCCATCATGCGTGTCTCACTTTCCAATTTCTCCACAGTCGTTTCTGTCCTGGCAAGTCTAGAAGAAATGTCCCTCAAAGATAGCTCAATGGCATCCAGTTTCTCTAGTTTCTTTAGAATCATATCCAGTACTGGTTTAATGTCCTGGTTATCCGGTGTGTTTGTCATATCGCGAACCGTTTCTTCTTCAATCTCAGGGACTTCAATTTCACACCTTCCAAGGTCGCTTTTCTTAGTTTTGGAACGTTTATCTTTCGGTGAACTCGATTCTGTGGAACTTGTACTACTTCTCTCAGATCTAGTGCGCTTTGATGATATATTTGTCTTTTCCATTAAAAGGCTACGCTCAAAAATTAAAAAAGGCCGTGGAGCCTTGCAACACACAAATATTCGGCAGCCATGCTCGTCGCGCTATCTTTTATGGTCCGTGGAAATCTGTCAGCATTTTTTTTTTTGCAACTATTCCCAAAAGTAAAGTGCATGATACATGAGTAAGGCTGAAAAGGTTGACTTAATTTTTAATCATTTTATTTTACCTAGTGAGATTCGTCAGAAGCTCAAAGCAGATGTTGAAGCCATCAGAGCTGAAAATGAAGGGTTTAAACCTGGACTTGCCATTGTTCAGGTACATGTATAAACACCACAGTAGAATGAAGGGTTTTGTACAACGATATCATATGTGCCCTTTCTGACCTACATGTAGAAATCAAAATTCAACCAAAAAAATCTATTTTGGCATAGAGACTGGTTATCAATGTACATGTACATGTAATAAAAGTTTATTCACTACTAATTTACCTGTAGTCAATCCCCTGTTAAGAGTGCCAAGTTTGAGCAGCATCACTCCAATATTTCTTGGATATTCTTTTTATATTAATTAATGTTGTTTGTTTTTTTTGTTGCATATTTTAAAAGGGAACATATTTGCATGGTACATGTATACTTAAATGTATTACATCTATTCATATTAACACTACTGGCAGACATACCTAACAACAATAATTATACTTCCATACATTACTAAACAATATATTAATTATTACTCTTAACCCTTTGACTCCTGTCGTGTTTCCATAGGTTTCGCAGAAATTAACTTTTTCCTACAGCGGTTTAACTCACTAAAATGCGCAGTAGATAAATAAATATTGTTGGCTTCCAAAATAAACTGCATATTAAACTGGAATGATAAACAAATGTTTTCTGACGTAAAATAATATGGTTACCTATTAATCATTTGCCGAAAAACACACTTGAATGCAAAAATTGCTAAAATTCACGGCATGTTGATGAAAACCTTTGGCATATCAAATTTCAACCCGCTTATGCAAATTGTCCTTGATTACGCATCTGTCACTTCTCAAACGCATATACAGTCGAACCTCCCGTAAGCGACCACCCATAATGTCAAGGATATGTGGTCGCTTACCGGAGGTGGTCGCTTACCAGAGGTCAGACCACAGGGGGTCTAAATTTCCGGTAACTTGCAAATGGTAATTGCGGCCGACCAAACCCTTTTGCAAGTGCTTATCGAATCCCAAAGTAATAACTTTTCTCTAGACTGCCTGATCTAGAAGCAAACAGTGAACGGCACTTTTGCAATGTTAAATTTCAAGCTTAAAACATATACAACTTTCGCGTTTGTTTGTTTGTTAGATAATCCAATTGTCGTTCTTTATCGCCAGTTTTTCTGTTGACTTATGCAAGGTTGAGAGAGTCATCACCGGTCATGCATGTATAGCGTGCTATTTACAAGATAAGAAAGTTTCTTTCCTACAAGGGATTCAACCTGATTAAGGTTTATTTCAGTGTACACTACAGTGCATGTGTATGTTATCAATTGTTTCAATGCTAAGCTATTTCGGGAGATACTTCCGGTAGCTCCGGCTGTGAGATTTCAATACGGCGTCTGCTGTAAAGATATGGGCCAATATATTACAGCGACACATTTTGCAATTTCCGCCCGTGAGAGAAACAGCAGATTGTGTGTCAAGTGATCGCCTACGGGAGATTAAAAACAATTGAAAATTTTAGACAATCACCTCTAAAAGTGGTCGCTTACGAGAGGTGGTCGCCTACGAGAGGTTCCATCTATAGTGATTTGACTTGAAAACTGTTGGTATTTTGGAAAAGTAGTCGCTAATGGGAGGTGGTTGCTTACGAGAGGTGGTCGCAAAGGGAGGTTCGACTGTTTGAATTTACAAAGACACAAAAATCAACAAAATATTTTATTGAAATGAACAATACATTTGCTATTAGAGGCAAAAAACTTTCAGTTTTTTTGCGTGCATGCAAACACGCATGTTAAATTTGAAGACACTCCGTGTTTGTTCAAAGCGATCACTCGCAGTAAATTCGGGCACGTTTGCGATGAAAATTACAGAAGTTACAGAGGCAAATCAATTCAACATCGGAAAAAATAATTTACCGTGTTGTTGCCATTGTCCTGGTCTTATAAAGTCCATTTGAAGCCCAAGGTTCGGTTTTAATTTTTGAGCCATGTTTCGGTAGCGGTGTGGAAGTTGAAGAGATCACAACGCGAAACGGCTTTTCACTGTTTTTTAAGGCCTCCAAGTCCTCTTTTTTGGCAGTAGATTATTGTTCACGGTTATTCCTTTCCATTGTGAGCTTAAAAAAAGATGTACTTGCTTTAAAAGATGAAAAAAACATGTCTTGAAACTTCAGGACCGATTCACGCGCTGCACCATTTTGTAATTTTGCTCCGCTCCATGCGGTAGGTTCAGAAGGATCCTTTCCCCTACCCCCTAAAATGCCTAAAAATGTGCACAAAAGACAGATTCTGATTGGTTTATCATTCCTCTAGCTATTGTGACCTTTTCAGGACGAAAAAACCCCAGGAGGGAAGAGAGAAGATATGGAGTTTCACACGCGGGGCATGCGCAAGGCACAGCCAGTTTTGGCCAGTGTAGGAGTCAATGGGTTAAATGTATTACATCTATTCATATTAACACTACTGGCAGACATTCCTAACAACAATAATTATACTTACATACATTATTAAACAATTAATTATTAGTCTATCTTTACATGCATTTTATAATACTGCACTTCAAGACACACAAAAAGTTATATTACATAAATTTCAAGCAGATTTCATGAAGAAGTCTCCCAAAGTTTTGAGAAATGGATTCCACTTTCCATCGTGGGTTTTTAGTCTGTTATTCTTGAAGACTATTGACTGTTCAATGGATTCGATATACTTTAATTTAATTATGACATGAGAATGAAGGTAAATAATTTTTTGCAGTCACTGAGAAAAAAATCAATGTTAATGTGCATGGTCGTAAGCCAAAGAGCAATTTGGACTTACAGAAGGCAGTGCTGAATATATCCATCTTTTTACTGAGATAATTTGTGATGTTATCAGTTTTTGCACAAAAACTTGAATATCTCTGGAACGAGCTCTAGACAATATTCAAAAAAAGAAAACACTGCTCTTGTTCTCTTTAGCAGGCCTTTAAAAGGGAAGTATCATGCAAATTTGCTGTCATTTCAAAACCCAAAAATGTTTGTCTGTCAACAGAAACAACGAAATAATTGTCAAGTTTGTTATAAAATTAATTATCCCCCCAGTGCAATAAAACTGTTGATTAGTGCCTCTGGTCAGAGACAGAGTAGGCCGGTATGGATTGAAACTTGAAAAATGTTAGATCTAATGTTTTTCAAGTTCTCGCATTTTTTGTTTCCAAAATGCGTTAGAACAGATCACGAGTTATTTCTTTCAATAATTGAAATTATTTCTTTCCTCTCGTCATTCTAGAATTATTTGGCAGCTGATTGAAGGTATATTTCATCATTTTAAACAAAAGATATGAAAAACCCCATGATACTTCCCCTTTAAAATAACCATAAATTATATTTCACTTCATATGCACTTTAACGGCCACCCTTATTATTGAGAGGCCAGTTATCAAACTCCAGAAACATTGTTTCTGCAATACTGTTGATAAAACCCCCTGTTAAAATTAGCCACCTTTTGCCAGTCCCAATGAGAGTTCTTCTATTATTTGATATCCCTATTAAGCGACCACTAAGTAACATGGAAAGAGTGTCTAAACTACTGAGGGGAGGGGGAGTACCCTGACCAGGACCCCCTCGGTAGTTTAGGTACTCTCCCCAGGTTGCACTCGCCGTTACAAACAAAGATGGCGGGAGATTGATCGAAGCATAGGAGTCTTGAAAATCCCACGGAAAAATAGGGGACTGTGGACAGTGTATCTAAGAAGTGACACAAAACCCTTGATGCAGTTGAGTCAGTGTGTGAGACAAATTATACGACAAAAAACAAACTAACAAACAAACATGTAGAGCTAACTCCTTCACTTTCTGCCAGCAGTTACTGAATGGTAGAAAGTACAGGGCACATTTAGTGTTGTTCATCAATAGCAGGTTCTTTACAAATTGACTTTGGCATTCCTGTTTGTTGTATAATTGTGTTCAAATGCTTTTCCATCACTGACTCAACAGCATAAAGGGTTTTGTGTCACAATCTTAGATAGACTGTTCACTTTGATCAAACTCCCAACATACAGTCGACTCCCGATAACTCGAACCCTCACCAACTCGAACCTCCCGCTAACTCGAACCAATTTTCCTTTCCTTTCAGGTCATTTAATATATAATTTTACCCTCGATAACTCGAACTCCCGATAACTCGAACCTTTTTCAATAGGAGATTTTTACTATGGCGTCATTTTACTACAGCTACCAGAATCCTGCTGTATTTTGTTTTCTCATGCTAATTAGAGCTATTGTTCTTTGCTGTCCACTGGGATTTCAAAATTTGAATTTGAAAAGGAAAACAAAATGAATTCTGGTAGTTGTAGTAAAATGACGCCATCATGAAAAAGGCCTATTTCCCTTGAAAGTTCGAGTTATCGGGAGTAGACTGTATTCGTTTGTAATGGCGCGCGCAACCTAGAGAGTGCCTAAACTACTGAGGGGGCCCTAGTCAGGGTACTGCCCGTCCCCTCATCAGTTTTTTAACAAAAACTTGAATATCTCTTTGACTTATGACCATGCACATTTATATTCAGATTTTTTTCATTCTCAATATGTCATAATTAAATTAAAGTATATTGAATCCATTGAGCGGTCAATAGCCTTAAAGAACAACAGACTAAAAACCCATGATGTTAACATTGAAGGAAAGGTAAAATTAAATTGCAACCTGTGTTGGCTGCTGATCAGAAGCAATTAATAGTTTTACAAACTGTATGATGTGCATGCATGATGAATGAGAAATAATACCTACAGTGTATATACTGGTCAAGGCTGCGTTGCCTGAGAAAAATTTCAAGGAGCCCACAAGGCCAAAAGCTAAGAAGTTAGGAGCTCAAGATGTGAAGTGTTAGGTGTTGCTGCAAAACATTTAGGCGCCCAGAGCATTTTCTTAGGTGCCCCAGGCTACCGGGCTCCGGTTTGGCAGCAGCCTTGTATACTAATGCGTAAATTTTAATTATTACATTTTATCAGATTGGTGACAGGAGTGATTCAACTGTTTACATCAAGTCTAAAGTCAAGGCTGCAGAAGAGGTTGATATTACAGTGCAACATGCCTTACCGTGGCCACCCAACAAACTTTTGTTTACAAGTTAGCCATAAAATACAAAACGACATGTTTTTGATAATTCGTTGTTGTATCACTTGCCTGTTGGACGTTGTAACGAGGCATGACAGTTAATCAAATTCGCATATCCTGATTGGCTAACTTGTAAAAAAGTTTGTTGTGTGGCCACGGTAAGGTGCGTCACACTGTAAGCTTTTTTGTATTATTGTGTTCTTTACTTCTCTGTAATAACTCTTCCCTCAAATTATCATCTCCTTTTGATCTGAATGGCAGTTAAAGATATAAAATAATGCCCTCAGGAATTAAAAGAAGATGATATTAATTTACACCTGTCAGATATACATGTATGGAACAGTTTTCATGCGAGTGTCATAAAACCAAAACCAAATGTTCATCTTAATAATTCAAGACAAAGGGAAGTAAAAATCGAACTGGTTTGGAAATGTTTGAACCACGACATTCCCTCTGCTGTTTCTCTCTGAACATCTTAAGATTGAACACCTGAACACCTTAAGATTGTAAATTGTACTCGATAATTCAGCTCTTATACTGCAAGAGAGGTTTTAATAAACTATAACTATAAACTATTACTATCTCTGTCATGAGTGTTTCTTTAGTTGGCTTGACTGAAAAACAAATTAAAATGTTTTCTGTTTCCTTTTTTATTAGAAAATTACAGAGGAAAATTTTACTTTACCTCCATAGTGTTATAAAATTGTGGCTTTCAACCAACAAGAGCAGACAGTCATTAAAAAAAAAATTACCTAAAAGTTGTTTCATACATATATTGTAATTTCTGCAGTGACTGTAGAGCTCTCATGTATGGCAGTATGCAGTCCAACAGGCACTTTGTATCCATGACAGTTCAATAGTTTTTACTTTGATTGTTTGTTTTCTTAAACAGATTGGAATGTCTGCAAGGCATGTGAAGTTGTCAAGGACCTCTACACAAGCAGATGTAAGTTAAAGGATGATTTTTTATTTTACCATGGTAACCAATGTTACTGTTAGACAAGAATTGGACCATTTAATAGTAAATTTCTTTGACTTGTAAGTTTCTTTTGTGTACCCATTAAAATATTTTTGAATAATAATTATTTAAATGGGCACAAAAGTAAATTTTACTGTTTTACTATTTACTTAAGACAATCATGTAAAAAAAGCATGATCAGGTTATATTACAAATTGAGAACGGTTTTGAGACTAAAATGTGTATTTACTTTTGTCGTGGTTTCATCTCTTACATGTATCTGTTCGGTATCTACACAATTGACTTGTCAAAAATCAAATCAAAGTGTTCATAGTTTTTACAGCCGCACAGTAATAAACCTCTTTTTATTGTCTCCTTGAATTAGGTTCTGAAAGCGGTGGATGAACTGAACAAGGATTCTACAGTCCATGGCATTATTGTGCAGCTTCCACCTGACTCCACAGAGCCTATTGACCCTGGAATCTGTACAAATGCTGTGGCACCAGAAAAAGATGTGGATGGGTAAGGTTAATGTTTAGTTATAAGTAACATGTGGACTTAGACAAGCTCCTTCAAATGAAACCAGCATCCTTCATGGAATGGGCATAACTGATTTTAAATTAGAAATGGCCTGAGGCATTGGACATTTTTTCTTTCCATTTTCTGTAATTTTCCTTCCAATGAATACGTCCCTTAACAACCACTCACCTTGTATTGAGTGCCATTTTTTCATAAGCTCCTACGCCCCATAACATATCACAAGAATACCCGCTGTCATTTGGTTTCCTTTATCGTAAGTAAATTGAATCTTAAAGGTCTGGATAGTAGCAGATATGTCGATATTCTAAGAAACCACACCACACTTTTTTATCTGTCGAAGCATGTTTTCAAATTTTAAAAGTGTTGTGTGGTTTCTGAGAATATTGAATTGAATCTCTAATGATAAATTATTCTACTGTCTTGTCACTCAGTAAGTAACATGTATCATAAGATTGCTTTATGAATTAGTGTATCGTTTATAAAATCAAATTATTTTAAAGAAGCTCTTGTCCATGAAATACATGTATCTGGTATTTCCAGATAAATCTTGGGGAGAAGGCAGATTCAGAGAGGTTATGTCATCTGTGACGTCTAGACTTTAAATTTGTCATCTAAGTTTGCTCAAGAATTTGCAATTTGACATCTAAATTTCTCACAGTATAAATATGAAGATATTTGGTAATTAAATTAATGTAGTTCCCAAGTTTTCATGGCACCTGCATACATTGTAGCTAATTCAATTAAGCTGCATTGTAAGAACCCTACCCAAATGAGAGTTGTCTATTGTAAATTATTGTACAATGATGTATCTCCTTCTTAGACTACATGATGTAAATGCTGGGAAGCTTTCTCGAGGAGAATTGAATGACTGCATTGTGCCTTGTACTCCAAGAGGATGCCTGGAGTTGATCAAGAAATCAGGTAAACCAATTTTATTAGAACATGGTTGTACTTTTTTTAAGGTTGTAAAGTGTTTTCAGACTAGTTTTGGATATTTTGGGTGAGTACCCAGCCTTTACAAAAGTTTCATGGATGCCCACTCAGGGCTGTCACTAAGATTTCAAGTTTCTGGATAAATACAACAAGTAGGCGGGGAATCAAACAGCTAGGAATTTCTTTTGGTTCTATTTTTCTTCTATTTTCCTATGAAAATAGCCGGGGGCCACGTTCTTAGTAACTGGGGGATATCCCCGGCCCCCGCCTCTTAATGATAGCCCTGCTACTTTTTGAAACAAAAGTTCACTATTCTTTTTAAAAGCCTAAACAAATGCACAATATGCATCTTGGATGCGTAAGGTCTTAAAGGGGAAGTATCACGAAAATTTTATGTCATTTCAAAACCCAAAAATGTTTGTCTGACAACAGAGACAAAAAATAATTGTCTAGTTTTGTTATAAATTATCACCCCAGTGAAATAAAACTGTTGATTAGTGCGCCTGGCCAGAGAAAGAGTAGGTCGAAATGGATTAAAACTTGAAAAATATTATGTTTTTCAAGTTTTCGCACATTCTCGTCCCCAGAGCCTCCTGTCCCTCTTAGCCGGCGGGGCCTTCGCACGAGGGAAAGGAGGCTCTGGGGACACAGGATTTGATTGGCTAGTTCTCAACAATAGAAATCTGAAACGGAAGTGAAAATGTTAGCGGCGGAGAGAGGGATCGGCGACTGGCGGCCTGGCGCGAAAAATAAAAATAGCGTCAAAAAGAAATGCAACACGATGGCGGACGCTAAAAAATCGCTAAAGATTCTCCGAAAAAGCCGTTGGCAAATGTTTTAAACATCTGTAGGTGTTATAATCAAACGGGTTTTAATTAGAAACCACTGATCTGTCAATAGTTTCATGAAGGAAACACGGTGTGGAGTTGGCAAAAGTCTCAGTTAGAGTATCGGGAAGGGAAGTTTCGCTCGATGATAATTTTCCTTAAAAAAACTCCATCAACCTTGCTTTCACAAAAAAAAAAAACAACATTTAAGAATTGCAGTCTTTAATGAAAAAGAGTCTATCTTCGCAAGAGCTTTCGTTGGCTGAGACAAAAGTGAAAGAGCTCGCAGTTCTACGCCATTGAATGGCTAAATTTCCCGAGCCTATCGGTGCAAACTGCTTCTCGCTCAAGCGACGATCACAAATGGCTGGAGCGCCGTTCCCCACAAATTTGTAACTTTGAATAAAGTACAGTAAGGGACATCTCCTTCAGCTCCTTTAGCTTTGCGATGTAAGGCAGCAAGAAGGCCTCTATTTCATGTTTGTGGTAACTAGCAGCAGTGTAAAATATGTTCTTTCTGTTTGAGTTCCCTTCAATGATATGATGACAGGATCCACTATCTCTAAGGAATTTGAAATTATATCTCTTGTTTTCTCTGTTGCTGTCACTGTCAGTGCAACTATAGGTACATTTGGAAACATGGCACTTAGCATACCAGGAACAGGTCTAAAAAATAATTATTTCCCTATGAATATTACTAATTATTAACAATGTTTAATTGTTTTTTTTTCGGGGGAGGGGGGAGGGGGTGGTGGTGGAATTTGGGAAATTACCTACTTGAAAGTGGAAGAGAGCAACACAAATAATTTACATGTGCACTATCATCCCTTAAAATCTAATACCAGCTAGAATTATCTATGAGACACAAAAAGAGTGTCACTGAAAATATGAAAATTCCTTGAAATTGTATAATAGAAAAATTGTCAGAATAGAAATTGCATTCAACATTTGGTCTTTTTTAGAACAACTTTTTAATTTACGTAATATTTGGAACACTCATTGAACTCAATGAACTCAAAATAAGTCTCTTGAAGGCTACATAACATGATTAAACACACAAACGTCAATGTGTAATATAATAAGTGAATGAGTTAAATAATGTGTGCTGAAGTCAAAAATTATGGGTGAATTTATAGCAGAGATGGATAATCCAATCCCATGAATCTGTATGGTAGTTAATTTGCAGGCATAAATAATTGAGATGGAGTGCTAGTGTTACTAGTTTGTCTGATAATAATGAGTCATCTGTATAACAGTATGGGCACAGATTATTCTTCTTATGGCATTCATGTATAAAAATTATTAAAAGCATAATTGTTAATAGAACTGAGTGGAGTGCAAAGTTCAATATTTAGTAATTTATTACACCCATTTTGAAATCACATTTCTTTTTGTCCATGTTATAATAGGCTGCTTCAAGAAACACGTTTTTAAGTGGTTATTATTATTTTATTTTATTTTCATGGGGTAAAGGGAGCGATTTGGAGACAAAAAAATAGTGTGATTCGTGAATAAATCGCACTGTTGAGAGCCAATCGGATTGCAAGGATCACCAGTGATTTTAAAATAGGTGTAATAAACATAGAAACACCAGTTCCATCCTAAAAATGCGAACGTACTGTAGTCATTTTTCCATTAACGATTTGCATAACATTGTACAACTTTAATATAATGACAGATTAACCCTCACAGGTTTGTATAGTGTGATTTAGGCTGATCACAAAGTATATAGTTCTAGAGTATCTATATGTTTATTGTGAAAAGAAGTAGAATAAAACTTGTTACCATTCTGCAATGAGATGTGCCTCATCAACTACAGCTGCTTTGATCTTTTCCCTAATCTCTATACTGTCCAAAACCTTCCAATTCTTTTTCCCCCCAATAAACTTAAATACACTTTTAATATTCCTTCCATTTGAGATACAGAGAAGTCTAACGATTCACTTCAAAGAATCATTGAAGATGTGACAGATGGTAGTTTCATGCTGTCAAGTTTGATATCTGATCTCGCATCAGCGCATTCAACGGCGATGCGACAAAAATGATGGAGTCACTGACCTCCAGCCATGAGTCAAAACAAAGGGCAAAGCTGGAATATCAAGGATTTGTCGAAGGTAGAGACATCTGACACATCCGTCCTTTTTTCGACAATAATTCTAATTGCTTTCCCAAGCTTCTCACGAAGAGAAATCGATTCCAAAATAAGAAGACGCAGAACATTCGCCAGTATCTCAATAACCTTTTTTCGCCTCTAGCAGCCGCCATGTTATTCTCTCCAAATTTGATGACATTTCAAGACTTCATACATGAATACCGGAAGTCCTAGAATCTAGGACTTCCGTAATCCTGTGTCCCCAGAGCCACTTGGTCCTCGTGCCCAGCCTCCAGCGGCTAAGAGGACCAGGCGGCTCTGGGGACGAGAATGGTTTTCGCATTTTTGTTTCAAAAATGGGCTAAAAGAGAGTACGAGTTGTTCTTGTCAAGAATATTGATTTGGGTTGATTTCTGTACTCTCATTGTTCTAGAATTATTTTGTAGCAAAGTGAAGGTCTTATTTCACCATTTTTTAACAAAAGAGGTCAAAAACCTCATGATACTTCTGTCTCATTAGAGGCCTGCCAGAATGTACACCGGAGCAAAATTCTGATTGTGTGGGCTGTTAAGAAATCAGTGGATTGTGAGCATGTACATGTACTGTTTGTTGAGTAGCTGATTGCCTCATTAATAATGTTGAGAGAGCTGACAACCTCCAATTTGATGTTAACAGGGACAGAGATTGTAGGTAAAGAAGCTGTTGTCCTTGGACGCAGCAAGATAGTGGTAAGCAGCCTTGCTTTTTTTTACCACACATTCATTAACATTTTGCTCTTTCAAAACTGGCAGGTTAATTAAATTAACTTACATTGTGTGGTCATGAACATAATGCTTTATCATCTTACTTTGCAGGGTTCACCCATGGCAGATCTTCTCAAATGGCATCATGCCACAGTGACAACTTGCCATTCCAAGACCAAAGACTTGGCTGGTGTGGTAAGTCTGATCCCTATTAAGTACAGTGTAAGCTGGAGGGCTTGCCATTTGTGTAGAAAAACTATTTTGTTACAATGGCAACATCAAATGGGTCAGCTCTTTCCATTGGAAATTGTGTGGGGAAAAAAGGAATGCCCTAAGATTTAAAACTCTTTTCTGTTTTTCCTGGAATAGCCCTTTTCACGGTTGATTTTTCTCATTTACATTACAATGTTATCTAACGTGGATGCGAGGCAATTTCGGGCTAAAACCACAAAATAGCCCGAAATTGCCTCACATACATATTAGATTTCATTGTAATTCAAATGAGCAGAGTTAATCGTGAAAAGGGCTATTGGTAGCCAAGAATAATTAATATTGTATTTTTCATTTCCTTATGGAACAACTGGTTGCTCTTTATAATGAACACCATTCTCCAATCGTTTTGGTCCACTTGGCAGAAAATTCTCACTGGTTTTACCATACAAATGCAAAACACTCTTTATTTATTTATTTATTTATTTATTTTTATTTATTTTATAAACTTCGCAAAAGGAGAAAAAAAACATCAGGAAGAAACCTCTGACAGGAGAGAACTCACAGAACAATAAGTTCCAATAACGAGACTCCTTGCATAAATGAAATTACAGCATAATAATCCTATCGGAATCCTATCCGAATGCTGTGCACAGCTTTAACAACACTTGCACTGTTCCAGTTCATCTCACCACCCCTCCCCTGTCTGTCCACTTTCCAAACTTTCTTTTGACACACATGACCTACATGTACAGGTGTATATAATAATGAATTAGGTTTTGTTGTATCCCCTCAGATTGAGCTGCCTGCAAGTTAATGAATGATTGATCAATTGATTGATTGTTTGAAGGAATACCGGTCAACTCGCCTACGTGCAAACTCGCCTATGCCAACTCGCCTACGCCTACTGGTTAACTCGCCTATGTAGGCGAATTTACAACATAGCGCGCTTGTTTAGGTTAATGGATTAAAGAACGAGTTAGATAGAACATAAAGTTATTTAAAAGGCATACATTACTTGAGTGAACTCGCCTACGTAGGCGAGCTGACAAGTTGTAGGCGAGTTTGTTCGTAGGCGAGTTTGCACGTAGGCGAGTTGACCGGATACAGTTTGAAGATACATGTATGAATGAGTGAATGAATATATCATGAAATTGTTTAATGGTTGACAGGTGAAGAGAGGTGACATTGTTGTTGTTGGCATTGGCAGAGCTGACTTTGTAAAGGTGAGCTTTTTTCTTCTGTCTAAAATTGGTAATTTGTTATTAATATTGATTCGTGGACGTAACCATTTTGCATTCAGAATTGGTGAAACTTTGTTTTAAAGGCCCACATTCACCCAAGATGTATTGCGCGCCTAGGGACAGTTTTCAACTGTCATATATGAAAACCCTCCCATTTTATTTGAGCGCAAGTCGAGTGAGAAAGCAATAAGCGATCACGAATATTCTTTCCCTCCAGCACGAGTCGTAGAGGAAACCCGCATGAACCGCTTGAGTTCGGAGAGCCAATAAGATCACGCGTTTAGACAATACAGCATTTCAAAACAAAAACAATCGACCGCAATGACTCCTGGGTGAAGGTGGGCCTTTAACATACAAAATGTTATTCTGTCACAAAGAATACATTGTTCTTTAATTTGCTTCAAAGGTTTCATATCATGTTCATGTATAGCCTGGTGTCTGTGTGATCACTATCATTCCTTGATTGCTCATACACTGTAAAAGCCCTCAGTGGTTGTACTAGTGATATAGTGTATACACTGTATACAATCATGTAATCATAGAAAAACAGTATCAACAGCAAATACATACATGTACAACTATACAGCAGTACATGTCCAGAATTTATATTAGAATTTGGCACCTCCAAGGCGCCCGTTGGAGATTTGAGAGGGTCTCAATCTTTTCATGAAAAGGTGCCCAAGACATTTCAGCATCTTATACAGTGCAAAATGATAAAATTAATGATAAATTAATATTGAAATATTGTAAGGAAAACTTTATACAGTCGAACCTGTATATAACGGCCACCCTCGGGACTTGAGTAACTGGCCGCTTAATACAGGTGGCCGCTTAATGCAGGATCACTAAAAATACTCACTGGGGGTGGTCTAATGTCAATTTTAATAGTGTATCATACAAAAACAGTTCATCCAAGGAAACAATAGGACAATCAACACTCTTTCAAGTGATCAACACTTTAAACAAAGTTCAGTGCCAAGTTGTAACCTAACGGTATAATATACGTATAACATTGTGTAAAAGTACTATACAATAAATTGTCCTCTACTCTCCTGCGGTATACAGTGCTCGATTTCTATGACTAACAGTTCACAACAAAATATCTCATTCCGTCATTTCATAGTTGTTACGCTCAATGTTCAATGTCACATGGCTGAAGAACAAATTAATTAAAAAGGAATTTCTTGCTAAAGAGGGAAGCATATTCAAAACAAACTTTTTTTCAGCATTCGTGATATGGTACTGTACTTCAGCACATTGCGGACATCTGAAAAGCGTTTAACTATATTAAACGGCTGAGTATCGGCTTACAGTAGCTTTGTACATGTTATTTCTTTATAGTGATGCTGGATCGCATTTTAAACCATAAAACACCGCATAAAATAACATATGGCTTAGTTTCCATTCAAGGGTGGCCGCTTAATACAGGTAAAAATAACAAAGAAAGACAAACATATGACTGCTACAGGGTGGCCGCGGCCCCTTAATAGAGGTGGCCGTCTAATACAGGTAACAAATACATGAGCGTTCCTATGAGCAAACAATCGGGACTTTAAAAACTGGCCGATTAATAGAGGGTGGCCGCTTAATACAGGGCCGTTATATACAGGTTCGACTGTATTATGTTGGTTTGATAGCAAATTAAATTTGCAGCGTTGCATTTTGAGAAACCGTAGAATAATTTCAAAACCTGAATATGTACTTTGATTAACTATTTCCACAAAAGGCAAGCAAGCAGTCTTTGAAACAGGAGCATAGCCTTCCTCCAGTTGGTAAAATTTATCTGTGGCATGCATTTGTACTTTTGCAATTTCTATGCACAATTATTTGCATTTGTGGAAAATCCCACAATGCATCACTCTAGAATAAACTCTGTACTGATTTACATGTACATCATCTAAGAATCTGTAACATATTGGTCGTCATTAGTTTGTTATTGTTTGATCACTGTGCCACTATTCAATAACCACAATTGTCCAATTTCAGGGAGACTGGATAAAGGAAGGCGCTGTGGTTGTTGATTGTGGGATTAATGTGATTCCAGGTATGGAATTTCAATCAGACATCAGAGTGTTTGTTGGTTCAAGGCTAGGTTGTTCTGTGTGTTATGATATTGTTTCCTTTCCTCGAAAAGAAACTCTACATCACATTGTCTGTCATCAGCCAAGTGTGCAAATGTGTACCAGCGGCATACATGCACACCTGGGGTAATCCTGTGATTCATAAGGGGGTTGGTTTCTAAAGAAACTGCGGTGCTGTGTTATGGTGACCACTTGAGTTGATAACTAAAGGTAAATTGGCCGATGTAAAGAGATTTGAGTGCTGACATTTCGAGCGTTCTCCCTTCGTTTAAGTCTTAGCCCTTCGAATCGCTGTGCTGACATTTGAGGTGTTTCGCCCTTTGTCACTTGAATCTGAATCTCTTTCAGCAGCCAATTTACATTTAGTTATCAACTCTGTTGATAAAGCAAATATCCATAACCCTGTGATGGACTCTGTGATGCCTTCTTTTGTAACTGCGCATACATTCTGCACATCTTTGGATGATCCGAGAAACTCAGGTTTCTTAACAGCAATTTGCCTACAAAAACAGTGACCACTCATTCTTCAAAGATAATTAAGCTTTAATTTGGGAATAATGCCATACCGTGTTTTGCATTTTAATGCTTTTTTTGAATCACTGTTGCTTAATATTTATTATCTCTAAAAATGCATAGTCACCCCCAATTTTATTTTTGGATTCCTATTTCCCTTGTTAAGATCTAGTTTTCCAGCAGTCAAAAACTATGTTAAAATACCTAGTATGTATTGGAAGGTCCATCCCAAAAACATTTATCGGAATTTAAGATTATTTATGTTTAATTTTCTCAGATGAGACAAAGAAGAGTGGGCGTCGCCTCATTGGTGACGTGCATTTTGAAGAGGCAAAGAAAAGGGCAAGCTGGATTACGCCTGTGCCAGGGGGTATGTACTACTGACAATGTAAAACTCCCTCACTGTCAGAAAACTTGACAAGAACAAAACGCAGTTTGGCAATATCTGAAGTCCTGTCAGTGTACAGTGTAAATGTACTGTACAGCAGAATCCAAAAAAAGTCAAAAATCTAAAGACAAGTTGCCCAATGTTGAGACAAGTTGATAATGTAGGTAGTTAAATGTAAATATATGAAACATATATTTTGAACTGCGGATGAAAGATCAAATAGAAGAAAGATCCCCACAGTTACTACACAACTTAAGCGGTTGTGAAAAGAAAGCCTGAAAAACATTCGGCTTGAATGAGATTCGAACCCATGACCTCTGCGATGCCTGTGCAGTGCTCTACCAACTGGGCTATCAAGCCAACTGGGAGCTGGTCATATTGTGAGTTCGTAATATACCCGTGAAGGATGAATGAATAAAATTAATGTAAATATATGAAACATATATTTTGAACCGCGGATGAAAGATCAAATAGAAGAAATATCCTTGCAGTTACTACGCAACTTAAGCAGTTTCGAAAAGAAGGCCCGAAAAACTTTCAGGCTTGAACGGGATTTGAACCAACGACCTCTGCGATGCCGGTTCGAATCTGGTTTAAGCCTGAATTTTTTTCAGGCTTTCTTTTCGCAGCTGCTTAAGTTGCGTAGTAACTGCGAGGATCTTTCTTCTATTAATGTCGGTGGTAATGGGAGAAAACTAACAAATCTTCCACACTGAATCCACATTTAGTTATCCTATCAATGAAAAGAATTTTGCAATCTGTATAGTTGATGGTGCAATATATATTAGTGAATTGCTATAATTAATTTTGTTAACGCATGATCACAAGCCTTTATATGATTTATGTAAAGTTAATTTCAAGACAGGACAGTTACTGAATTTCACTGTTTTAAAGTTTGTAATCAAACTTTCTTTACACCTTTGTTTCACAAAAGATCTTTAAATCTTGCCATGCTGCTCATGTAGGTATTAATGTTATTTTAGTGGGATGGGTGGTTAACCCCATAAATATGTAACCACAGTCAAGCATAAGAAATAAGAAAAGTCAGGTAAAGATGGGGTTTCTACCTTGATGCAGCTCAAAGCTGATAAATTTTTTGTGCATCTGTACGTTGACTCAGTTATTTTTCGATAAACTAAAAAAGTTTTAAAATAGGAAGTATTTAATAGATAAATTGGTTAAATTCTGTATGTCACATTCAGACAGAAAACAGAGACACACAGTGCTGTCCAGTCTACATACATGTACCTCACTCAAAAAAAATGTAAATTGTTAAAAAAATTAATGATTAAGTAAACTCACTCATTCACAAAAAGCTTATCCTCTTTGAACTCTTAAAGTGAAAGTGTTATCTTGCAGACTTTTCATATATATCTTACGTTTGACCATGATGAAATCACATACCCAATCGCCAAACCTAAAAGACCACTGTGGTGAAGTGATTGAGAAGGTGACTCAGCACATGTACTTACGACTCATTCACACTCAAAAAACCGATTTTTAAAAGTCATTATTCGTGATGACAAAGTGTTTCTGTTACGATACATCGTAGTCAAGACAAATAACAATTGCGAGAAGCCTGGAGAAGCACACGTTTCTTTTTTGTCCCCTCAGTTTAGTATGCAATATTTGTGCCCTGGGTAATTAGTTAATTCACTTATTTTCCACCGACCATCGTATGAATTCAAAAGTAATTTAGAAGCTTATTACAAAGTGTGACAGCTATCTTATAACAAAGTGCAACAAGTGTTATTACAAAGTGTGACCGGTGTTACAAAGTGCGACAATTTTATTACATAGTGCGATAGGTATTACAAAATTCGACGATTATTACAAATTACGACAGAACAATGGTCTTGTTTGAAACACTTCTATGTGTTTATTTTTGACAGGTGTTGGCCCAATGACAGTAGCAATGTTAATGATGAACACAGTGGATAGTGCAAAGAGGGCTCTTCACATGCAAAAGGTCTCTCCTACCCTGAGAATGGGCTTGTCTTTGGCCCCACTGTTTCCATATTTTAGGCGTTTGATACGTAAATGAATTGGCTTCAAAGCGCATTTGATTTATGATGTATTCTGTTTGGAAAGGTTGGAAAGCTTACACTCTTTCCCTCTCAGATACATAAATGTAATTACGAGCATCATGTAATGTGTTTCTAATTTTTGAGTCTGTGAGGGAAATCCTAAAGTGTGACCATTCAAATGAAAGCTTACTGAGCAGTACTTTCCTTTGGTGTGGTTTACTGTGCTGTGCAAGGTGGTTCCTGTAGATGAAATGCTAAAGTGTGACTATTGAGATAAAAGCTACTGCCAGTACTTTCTGTTGGTGTGTTTTACTAAGCTGTACAAGGCAGTTCTAATTTTTTAGTCTGTGGATGAAATCCTAAATAATGATAATAATAATAATAATAATAATAATAATAATAATAATAATAATTTATTATTATTATTATTATTATTTTTTTTTTTTATATATATATATAAAAATAATAATTCTTTATTAAAATATTCCACACAAATTGCTATTTACAAGTTAAAAGTATATAAAAAAGCTATTAAAAAACCTATTCACAATTCATTTATTATTATTATTATTATTTTTATTATTATTATTATATAGCAATTAAAACGTCTGTATGCTAATGATATACAGTTAAGAAGCAACACAAGGCACTAACGCAGCGTAACCGTAATTATTATTATCATCATCATCATTATTATTATTATTATTATTATTATTATTATTATTATTATTATGCTGTACAAAGGGGTTCTAGCTCTTAAGTATGGAAATCCCAAAGCGGTATGACCATTCAAGTGAAAGCTACTGAGCATACATGACATTCATGTCCATTATTCTAAATTTTGAGGTTATACTTAAATTGACTCCCAACTCAAAAGTGAGAAACATATTACATGATTAACAGGCTTACTCAACAGAAAGGGTTCAATGTATTTTTGTGTCAGTGTCATTTATGAATTTTAGCATCCATATTCAGCTTTAGAAGTGTTCACCATTGAAGGTCGCCTTGCCCGCGAAAACCAAAGTTCTTACCCACACACAAAGTGTGCAATATTAAACATCCCCAAAACTCTATGTTAAATATCGCTTCATTTGTATCAAAAATAATAAACATCTATTTATGTCCATGTGAAATGCCAATTCCATCCAATTGTCATCACCTTCAAAACTTTGTTTATCAATACCACTTACAAATTGGGAACTTCCCTCAGTTTGTTATATCTGACATGGCCAAATTGTCTCTCATAAGTACTGTAACGCTAATGACTGCATGTAATTCTTGTTCTTTGCTAACGAAATCTATAATTTTAGTATTATAATTATTGTGATGTAACTGCAGTTACATGTACATGTAATAGAAAGGGTAGTCATACTTGTAACTCAATTATCGGGAGTGAAACACCACTGAAATGAAGTTGAATTTATAATGTATTTTCGCATGACTACTCAGTGTTTATATCTTGTAGCATTAATTGCATTAATTGGGTCATGCCATTTTCTGGTCTAACTGTTAATACGTACAATGTCATGTTTAATGAATACATTACAATGTCTAAAATATTTTGTTAAGAAGTAGTATGATTTGACATGACTTTTTAAAGAGCATTTTTATTGCTTTTATTTTCCTTCCACTGTTCACATTAACTCTTTTTTGTTAATTTTATTTTCTTTGAGTCAGGGAAGGATCTGTGACCAGGTGAGATACAAGACAATGTTCCACAGAATTAAATCAAAGATCTTGTGCCTTTTGACCAGATGGTTAGTCATCTTTCTTGACCAAAGTCACATGCAGCTGTACGTTCTTTACCTTTCAGTTGTTACCAGTCGTTACTGCATCTGCTGTAAGATTTGCTAGGATTTCTATTGTTTGCCTCTGCAGGTTCCAGCTTGATAGTCGTTCACTGCCACTCTATTTCAACAGCAACTCAAAAGTTTTAACTTTAATCAACCCTTACTGATGAGCGTCACTGACACGCAAAGTTTTGGAAAGACATTGGTTAATGAGAATCTGAGTTTATACTGTTTTATACGATATCTTTTTTGGTCGATTCTATCTTTATATCATGCCATTTCTTGCCTGCATACCAAGTGCCAAAGCATGATTTTCGTGTGGCTTAAAATTACGAAAAGGAAATGTCAAGATGATACAGTCACCATTACCTGTGGGACAGCTTACAGTCTTGAGATTCTTTGAACTGATTAGTTATTATCTAGCTTGGCACATAAAAATTAATGGCTGTGGAATGCAATCTCTGTCATTTTATTGCATCTTGAAGTCCTCATCCTTCCTCTTGACATCATGTTGGTTGTCTTCTGGCTAAAAAACTTTGGTGGGGTCTGTGATGTGTCATTGGCTGATGTTATGGCATTTCACATCAAACTATTTTTTAGACATTATTTTGTAGCATTATTGTGAAAGTTTGTACACATTTTAACATCATTTGCACAAGGACAAGAAGCTCCGTTGTTAAAAGCTAATTCTGGATCATTGCTGTTATCCCGGGTTGCTTTGTTTTCTGGTCTTCATTGAAGTAAATTCTCCTTGCATCTATCTTGGCTCATTTAAAACCAATTTTGCTGGCTCCATTAGATGCTATTAAGTGTAAAACATTTAAACATCTTTCAGCTTTGCAAAGATGAAGGTGCCATTGCTTTTGAGTTGCAATAGACTTCTGTGCCATTTCTGTTGAAGGAGAATCGTGGAGTCAACAAAGTACTGTAGTTCAAACATCTTCATTTTGGAATTCACCAACAAGAAAAATATGACTTGTGTACTTGTAGCAGACCAGTTAAAAACTGTCTGTGAAAGGATTAGATAAGGATTAATCATGGATGTGTATAGCAAATACACTGTAGCTTTGTTTTCAGTTATTTATTTGGATCAGTTATTTGTCAGTTTTGGACATCATTGTTCAGGGAAGAATGATAGTTGTGACATTGTTTTCCACTGATCTGTAAATAGTTAAAATATATTTCATTGTTGACCATCCACTATCAATTGTAAGATCTCCTGGAGTTTTAACCAACAAACGCTGTAACTATCGGTTACCCAGTTCTTGCTTTAGGCAGTATGTATTGTATTAGATTTCCAAGATGGAGAACTGTCTTGCTGCTTTCACAGGTCCTTCCCTTACTTAGAGATGAGTGCTTGTTTTAGGAAAACATAATATTTCTGTTTGAAAAGTGTAATGTAATGTTACATAATGTACATATTAGATATTAACGTTATTGCAATGCTTGTACAATGTTCGGTTGTAACATTTTTAAAGCCAGTCAGACAGGGAACAGCATCATAAGTGCAATCGTAAGTTAAGTTGTGTACAATGGTGCAAGGTGATATGTAACATTTGAAGCTTGTTATAAATTTGAGTGTGTGAAAGAATAACCCTAAATCAATATTTTTACCACTCAGTGGTCAACATGACATACGGATGCATAATATTTGAATGAATGATTGAAATAAAGTATACTTTGTGAGTAATTGATGTTGTGACTAATTTGTAATGTTTAAACTGAAAGGCATCTTGATTCTGTCTAATAGCCACCCTTTGACTTTTTACTATTAAGTTTATTTGTGTCAAAGGGAATTGGCTAGATACGGATTTGGACATACACGAAGGACATATGTGGTAAATTATATGTGATGTCATTTTTCCTATTCTGTGGATAACTGTCTTGTATCTTTCATGGTATTCAACTCACCATCCTGGTTTAATACTAAGACCTACTTTTCCTGCATAGTCGTAAACTGCGCAAAAATACTTCTGTACTAGGAGGCACCATCCGTAAGTTGTTAATTACTGGTAGTTATATTTGTTTAGTAAATGATGTCAACAGTCATGAAAGCTCTTCTCACAAATCTGCTTCTTTCAGTTCTGGTAATGGTCCTTTTTGCTTTTGTTGCCGTCTTTTTTGTTTTGTTTTTGCTACTTACATTTCTTTTTTTTTTTTTTTGTTTAGATTTACTTATTTGATTCGTAGTTTAAAACTTTGTTTCCTACATTTTTGTTTGTGTGGTTGTTTTTGTTTCAGTGTATCTTACTGTTTGCGCTAGTGCATGCATGTGATTTCTGCATTATTGGCACTTTCTTTATCTAAAAAAGACTAAACAATTAATGGGAATTTTGAAAGGTGGACAATTGACTTTGGGGATGGTTCATGTATTAATGAAACCCACTCAATGGTTCAAGACAACATTAAATTGCATTCTTCATTTATTTGGAAATCCTTTATGAAAAATTTTGGGTTTGATTTCCGTTTGGGACGTGCATCAAATCTTGTAACATCGTGGATGTGACATCTTTTAGACAGAAATGTTCTGCACTTTTTTTACGATTTTGCATTTATGTTTCGTTTAAGTGCTTATGATTTCAAGAGTCTGCCATATCCACAAAACGCGCTGCCAATAAATTTTCCAAGTTCATTGGTGACTCAATGTGTGTTTTTTCCTTTTGATTCACTTTACAGGGAGGGCCTTGGAATATTCGCTATCTTCCACTTAATCTGAAAAGACCTGTCCCTAGGTATAGTAATTTTTATTGTTATTTTTCAAAGCAGATGTTAAAAAAATGTATCTTTGGATGGTGCTGTTTTAAAGCTTATGGATATGTATGAGTTTTCTTTAAAAAACCAGGCAGATACCTGAGAAAAATTAAATTAAGGAACTGTATTTGGTAGTTGTATTGGTACATTTTTTTAAAATGAAGAAAATAGCTTGATAGCTTTTGACCCAGTTGGTTGGAATTTTTTAAAAATGTTTATTCAAAATGAGATAACTTGTTATCATGTACATCTGTTTGTACAGTTTCATCGTATGACATCAGTTGTGGTCAATTTTTAATCAGCTGTATTTTTTATAGTGATATTGATATCTCAAAGGAGCAATTTCCCAAGAATATCGCCACAGTAGCAAAGGAAGCCACAATTCTTGACCATGAGGTAAACTGTAATGTAGAATGGATTGTAGTCCAAAACTGATTATCACATTTTAACATGCACCATGCTAAGATAGGCTTATAGATGATGATACTCCAAAGTAGTCTTGCATAATTAAAAGTACCTAGAATGAATGCTTATTATAAGTGACTTGTCAGGCCATATTTTCATCAACTTCCAGAAAGGTCCACAGAAAAGGTATTTTTAGTGCAGAAGTGCAACTTTTTCTTTTAAAACGTTATTGACTCCATCCTTTTTGGAAACCCATCAATTTATGTCATACCCTTTAGGCTGAGCAATGCACCACCTACCTTCTGAAGATGCATTTGTAAAAATTGCCTTCTGAAACCTCAGCTGCTTTGATAATGTTTTAGTTTACTGCATTTAATCGTCAGTGATGATGAGATGCCAACCTTCTGAAAAATAATCATTTTTAGTGGTATACATTTGTAGTCAGCATAAGAGGACTGATTTTCAGCAGCTTCATGCGGAATAGGCATACAACTGACTTTAGTAAATAGGCAGTAAAATAGTTTGTTGTTGATGTGTTTGGAGATGGCTTCATTTATTGGAAATCATTCATTTATTATAAACAACAGTTATACATGAAATCAGGTGACCTTTCATGAGTGAAATAAACAGGCACAATTTTTTCACTTTTTGTTACTTAGATCATTGAAATTTCATTGAATGCATGACCCTTATTAGTTTTAACTAATCGTCTCCTTAGATTGAGCTTTATGGAAACAAGAAAGCAAAGGTTTCCCTTGCCGTTTTGGAAAGACTCAAGGATCACCCCAATGGAAGATATGTTGTTGTTGCTGGGTAAGGATGGCGGGCTTGCTTTGATAATGTTTAAATAACAATTTACTAGATTTAAAGCAGGTCAAGTCTGCATCCAGTTCAACGAAATAAGTGGAACAAACCACTTTGTTCATCATTGCCAGCTTATATGGGCAAAGTGCAGCTGGCTGGGAGGCATTAATAAACCGTAAGAGCATCATTACCGCCCAGTAGTTTGACTGGTTTTTGTTACTATTTTCTGGTGCTGATTTTATACGTTGGGGCAGAGAGATACTGTAGGACAAACTTAGCACTGACAGACAAGCTTGCCACACCCTTAGTTTAGAGGTGAAAAACAATATTGCTTTAACTTGTTAAGGTGAAACTTTGATTGCATGCTTTGCCTCAGTACGTGCAAAGGTCTCAATGAAATTGTAGCTCACTCACTGCTGTGAACCATTGTACCTGCGATGTCTTAACCTGCATGAATGTATGGCACAATGTCTTAGTGTAGTTGCTTTGTGTTATTTCTCTGTTAAATGTTGAAGCAATCCCACATTTTGATTCTCGGTTGTACAAGATGTTGTAACTGGACATTTGATTAAATTACTCTCTCTCATTTTGGAGTTAAATATTTCAGAGGAATTTTTCTGCCAGTTATCATAAACGCCATCTGAGCACATTCACAATGGCTTACTCGCACCAACAAAGCGTTCTCTATACCACTGCACTATACTGATGTGACACTTACCTCACCTAGCATGACTCCCACCCCATTTGGAGAAGGAAAAAGTACAACCACCATTGGTGTGTCCCAAGCTATGGCCGCTCACTTACACAAGAACTGTTTTGCATGCATTCGACAACCCTCTCAAGGACCAACATTTGGCATCAAAGGTGAGTCTCAAAAACAGCACCCACAGCTGCCACTTACGGTCTCAACCCACAACACCTGTTGTGCCTAAATACCCTTGTAGGACCCTGATGGTATGGATGATCGTAATTGCTAAAGGGCCTTTTACTGAGAATACAGCACGATTGTTAATCTCAATCCAACACGTGGTCAAAAAGGTTTTGACAGCCCTGGTGCCAGTAGTGTAGAATAATCCATACTACGCCCGACTGTTGGTAAATAGAGTAAAACTGTAAATAATTAGGTAAAGCTGCTATTTTGTCTTATGTAGTAATGTGTTATCAAACTTTGGACTTACCATTCACGTATTACGCATCGCTAGCTTCTAGGCATGCCTACTGATGTACAAGATTAGAGAATAGAACATGGTGATTTGTTTAGACAACTCCTCGTCGTCATGACCTCAAGAGCCTTACAAAAAACTTCATCTAGAACAGTACTTTTGCATTCTTTTAAAACCTTTCCTTGGTTATGGTTCAAAGTCGGAATTTTGGCAGGATAGAAAGCGTACTGTTACAAAAAGATCATAGTTTGTTAAAGGTATTGACTTGTGATATCAAGAAAAGGGGAAGATTTGCTGATTCCGAACTGTTCTTAGATTAATGAGAATGAAATTATAGTGGTTCATCATTTTCCAATTTCAAGATTAGCACTCCAACTCATGCCCAAACCTACCTTCAATTTTTCTTCACCATACTTACCACGCTCCAACTTTGGTACTTTTTCACAACTTAATTGGAGGAGAGATCTGCTAAGCACTCTGTAGCATGTGTTCTATTCTTACGTTCTACCTAAAGGTTATCATTTACTGCTTCACTACTCTGTTGCTTAACAATAATACCTATGCTTTTACTTTGAGGGTCCCTCACATACCCTAAACGTCTCCCCTAACTTGACTGGAACCTTAATTGGGAATGGTATTTATGTCCTTCTTATCATCTGGTGATACCAATGGGTGACCAGTCACCAGCAGACTCTTAACGTTTCCCCTCAAACGTGGTTGTCATCTCATGCTTCAATTTGATAGCTGGCTGTAATGCACTTTTTTGTTTAGGTGGTGCTGCTGGTGGGGGGTACTCTCAGGTCATTCCCATGGAAGAGGTTGGTTTAACATTAAATTTCTAGACTGGATAGGTTTTGAAAGTAGCATTTTAAAATCAGTAAATAAAGGAGGTTTGAGAATTTAACAACTATCCTACGAAATCGCGTGGAATATCGCCTGACACTTAGCCGACGCGGCCGTAGGCTGAGTTGGCTAAAATCAAGGGATATTCCACAAGATTGAGGGGGATAATTGTTTTACAAAACAATTGTATTACAAAGCACAGTTGCGGAAATGCTGGAGACGATCTTTATTTTGCCGTTGTTTCTCCTGACACACGAAATAACGTATATCGCAGGATATCTGTTGACTACGAACGACGAATATTGCCGCGTCATGATCATATTTGTGCAGTGTTACAGTGTGTTAGATAATAAAATGTGATATTCATCATGTCACAACCATGGAAGGAGAAAAAACTCCCGAGTCTTTGCTGGGACTTGAGTCCATGACCTGTGTAAACTACTGGGAATTACTTGGAGACTTATGGCGTGCTAAGACATTTACTCAAGAAATGCTCCAAGACATGATCAGCTATTGAACTTTGAAAGTACATTTCACAAACGTCTACATCTTTCACTGTTACCCAGAACTATGCGAGGCTGGCCAACTTGTCTGTTGTTAAAAAATTAAAAGATTTGATCTTAGCAGTGTTTAAGAGCAGTTTAGTAATCAATAAGTGGCAAACATCTTACTTGAAGTTTCAGATTATAGCTTTCATGCTTATTTTATTACACATTGGCCTAAAATACGGACAAAGAAAAAAAATGATACAAAACAGGAAAGCAGTGAAAATCCCTCAAAAGAAACAATTGGGTGTGTGATGTAGGCAACCTCCTTGCAAACTTTGAGCTAATTGCTGATGTGAACAAATTATGGTGGATTTCTACAGTATTGAAATCACATATACCTGAGTACTTGAAGTGTTTGATGATTTGTCATGTGCCATATCTGATTTTAATTTGATATTTATGCGTTTATAGATGCCAACGGTAGTAATTAAAATTCCATCACTGTCTGTTTAGTCAATTTTCAATCTAATTTGTTTGTCTATTTAGTTCAATCTTCATCTGACTGGGGACATCCATGCTATAACAGCAGCAAACAATCTTTTGGGTAAGTCTTAAGTTAGAAAACAGCCAATGTCAGTGTTTAGAAAGGGAAACACAGAGGCATCTACTGTAAATAAATCATACTTGTTAAACTTTTGAACACTGGACGACTAAAGTTAATGATTTGTTATCACGTTTGATCTAGTCTGACTAATAACCAGTCATCATGCTGTCAATGTAGATCGAATTCAGAGAAATTTGGATTGCAAGGCCAAATTATCACATAGGCCCTTCCCCACTGGGCACTTCAACCACTATATGGAAAAAGATGGTGGCTGTACACTTTGTCTTTATAGATGGATGTTATTTTTTAATTTAATTAGTAGCTATTGACGATATTAGCTTTTTATATATTGTCAAACACTTTTATCATGAGCCTGTGGTTCGGGGGACTGGGAGACCACCCCCTGTATATTTGACATTAAATAAACTATCTTATCTATCTTATCTTATACCTTGCGAACCTAACACAGCCACAATGCACATAGAAAGCCGTATTTGTTGCGAAAATCGTCCCTGTACTAACAACTTTGTGTATGCTAAGTTTGAAGTTTTTAGAACTTTTCGGTGCGATTTTATGAGCGTTTTTAGGGTTTTCGTATGTCAAGAATTATGGGTAAATGTGCCAGTCGCGACCTTTTTCGGTACGGTGTATTACAATTAAAGGCTTTTACAACAGTCCTCATAACAATTCCAATGCAGATTTGACCGCAAGTTCAAACCAGGACATCTAAAACCTCTATTTTCTACCCCTGGGCCCAGTTGTTCAAAGCCCGATTAAGCTAATCCTGGATTAACGTGAACTTTGATTCGAGTTTAATTGCTAATCGATAAAGATTCTTCCAAACGATTTTTGGCCCTCAGTTTTTACTGACTTTTTTTTACCTTCAACTCGAAATTGGCCTGTAAAACCATTTTTAACGAGCGCGATGAAAGCCTCGATTAACTTCTAATCGTGGATTAGCGTTAATCGGCTTTCGAACAACCCGGCCCTGGTGGTCAAATTTAATTGTAAAAAATCTTAGAGCAATGTCCCAGACAGCACTGGATGCTGTAGGTTAACGTTTCAGCCAACGATACTGTGAAGGTGATACAACATACCTTTCGGTGGATATTTGTTGTTGTTGTTGTTGTTGTTGTCACAACAAGCCACTTAATGTCAACCGCAGGAGATGTTGCATGTGCCCAAGTATATGCTAAGCAAATTTAGGAAGCTTGTGTTGGAGTTTTGTTTTAAAGCAAGTAGCGTGAGGCATTGCCTTAGCATTGACGGCTACTTTTTGTGTTTAACTTATTGTCCTGTTAAGGAAAACGTGAATGACATGATATCTTTTTTTTCCCAGCTGCTGCCATCGATACACGGATGTTTCACGAATCAACACAATCAGATGAGGTATGGTTGTCAGAGCTGGAAATACTGTGTTCCTCGGAATGTTTCTTCCACAGTCTTGAACTTGCTATCCACTACAATCCAATAATGGGCATGATATACTATAGTTTTTGTTGTTGTTATTGTTTTTTTTTTTTTTTTGTTTTTTGTTTTTTTTTGTAATGTGTTATTGGGAAGAAGTGCACATTTTCAATTTCTAAGAAGAGTTTCATCAACTAGAGAAAGAACAGATGCAATCAAATGACGTCTTCAATATAATTATTATTGTTATTATTATAATTATTATTATTATTATTATTATTATTATTATTATTATTATTATTATTATTATTATTATTAAATTTTACCAGAAAGCTCCTTCACAAAGGGGTTTTCAAGGAGGTTCTGAAAGCCCTCTGATTCCCCAATCATACGGAGGAAACCTGGTTTTGAACAGGGACGGAGGTTTCGACCTCCTAGTATTTAATTCAGATGTTGTCACATGATCCAAAGAGTCACGTGATAAGTTAGCCACATGAAAATGCTGACCAAGTACTTGTGATAAGAGGGAAAGCTTCAGAACTGAAGGTTATACATTTTAATTTCTAGTCTCTGTAGAAGTGAATTGTAACAAAGGAATATAAATATTCCGGAGAGAAGAATCGGCTTTATTTCTTATTATTTTGTGTTCTTGTTTTATTATGCAGGCACTCTATAGCAGGCTTGTTCCCGAGAAGAAAGGAAAGAGGGAATTTTCTGAAATAATGCTGGGCAGGCTTAAGGTACTTTTTACAATTTTTTGCATCCCAAGTACTTTTGGTGTAGACTTGCATTAATAAAACGATGGTTAACAATAAGCTGTTTGTATAAATTTCATACTATTCGATGCATGTGTGGCGTAACATTTCGAAATAATTGTCAAGGTAAATTTACAATTTTTAATTGTCAAAATGCGCACGATCAATCATAAGCTAGAATTCAAAACTGATGTTACTCCTGAGTTAATCCTGCATAGAACAACTGAGCTGAAAAATGTTAATGGCGATAGCGAAATTTCTGGTAAACGTTAAGTTCCTGTATTTTTTTTAATAGACTATACTCGTTTTGTAGTTTGTGTGGGGTTGCAAGAAAAACATGAATCTCTGATAGTAGTGTCGCACTTTTGTACGCCAGTTGCCTGATGCCCTCTCCAGAGAGCGACAAGGAGACTTGTGCCGAGCTTGGTCATTTCTTTACAGCAGCTTGAAATTGAGTGTCGTAAATCTAAAACCAAAGCGATTACTGTGGTCAATCACGAGAGAAGCAAGCAGCGCAATGGACCAATCAGAACTCCAGGCCAATACATGTAACCGGTGTCAAGCGCGGGAAAACGCGTGCGAGCAAGTCACGATTGGTTTTGCTTTTTGTTTCTCATTGGTCGAGAAAGTGGCGCGAGTTTGGCCAGCCAATCACAGTGCGTGGTAAAGCGAAGCCGCGAAGCAAACGTGAATTACTTTCGACACTCAATTGACCTCAAGTACCTCAGTTAAAATCATCTCTATCACCATTCAAGAATATTTACCGACACCCTATCTGTATTTAAGATGTTTATTTCATGCATAAGCATAGCAAATCCCCTATGTGTGGTCTTGAAAAAATGAAGCTCAACACAGATAACAACCCTTATTCAACGGAAGCCTACAGCAGCCTTTTTAATTTTTTTTTTCAGAGACTCGGAATTGACAAAACAGATCCTAATGAACTGACTGCTGAAGAGATCACAAAGTTTGCAAGGTTGGACATTGATCCAGACACCATCACGTTCCAGAGAGGTGATTCACTTGATATTCTCCTCGCAATGTTAACTCGAAAGTGATGTAAGAAGAAAACTCTTAAAAATTTTGAATTGTCCCTTCCAAAGAATAAGGGTATAAACAGAAAATAACGCTTCATTTGGTTTCTGAAATTGACTCTTTAAACAAAATAGCGCGACGTAAATGTTTTCAAAGTTATTGACAATTTTATGAAAAGAAAAAAAAAAGAGTGAAATCACTAGCGTGAAGGACGTTTAGAATTATCAGTGATTTTAGAAGCTGTATCATACACTCGAAATATTTCCAGTTACTCCCGATTTCCAATCACGTGGTTAAAAAAAAAATCGGGGTTTGTAAATTGGATGAAACTTTCTTCCTCACTTAAGAAACCCGTTGTTTTGTGGAGTGTTTATTTCTTATAGTAAGGTGTATTTTATATAATGTAGCCAGGGAACTGTAATATTATAGTTTTTGTATGTTAAAGTAGAAAAGCATGTTACCAATTTTTAGCTATGTCCAGACAAAAGAGTAGACCACCCCGTGGACCTATGAATGGCGGCCATTTAATAAGTCAAAAAAGTCCGATTCCCTTTGGTTTTTATTTTTATTTTTTAGTTTCCGTCTTTTTCTTCAGACCAGAACTGATACTGAGAGAGGAAAAGGAAAACTCTTGCAAATTCATGCCGGTTTAACGGCAGTTTTATTACATGCACACCCTCAAGCCACTTTTTCCCTGCTTGGGAAAAGTCTTTTGGCACAAATTGAAATCAGCGCTTGAAAACTTAACTGTCTGCATGTAAATAATATTGCTTTTCTTTATTATAGTTATTGACACAAATGACAGATTTCTAAGAAAAATCACCATTGGTCAGTCACCCACAGAAAAGAACGCGACACGGCAGGTGGGAGAGATTTGTTTACACAATCTCCGTAGACTGTGGCATACAGCAGTCAAAATAATGGCATTGCAGTTGTAAGATAAACACTTTCCACAATGTTACCTCTGTTAAAGGGAAACAAGGTTCCAGAAAAATTTGACCTAAAACGCAAGTTCATGCAATAAAATAACAGAAAAAACGTTGATTTGCCCTGTTACTAATTTCTTAGTGGATAATCGGGGACAGAAAATTGACATTTTGGTCACACGAGCAGCCATATTTGTTTCTTAAACGGAAACGAGGCTATGACGTCACATTAGACAAGAAGTAAGAGAGCGATTCAGATCTCGAGCTCGATATCAATTCAATTGGTGCCATGCGTCCGTTCATATTAGAGCCACATCACAGCTGTTCAGAAGAAGAAGAAGAAGAAGTTAACTCTGAGCTCTGTACAAACACTTAATGAGAAATGTTTTGTCCTCGAAGAACCCCTAAATGCAATGAATGTATAGACATTATTTTTGGTCCAGACATCTTCCGTCAAAAGTATGTGTGGCTGTGGATGATGACTAGCTTTGAATCTAAGCTCGACAGTGAACATGTAGATAGGCTAATTGGCTGTTCTAGCTTTAACAAGAAGTTCCGCTATAATAGGGAAGGGCGCATCCTTCCTTTCACACCTTTGTTAGTGTGAAATGCCAATTTAGATGCCATTCACTCGTGGCAAGTTGTTGACTCAAGAGTCCTCTGAAAAACGGTGCCTCAAATTTTCATAACACACCACAGTAATATAAGATAAGTTTTTAATTCGGCTAACAGGGTTTATTCCGAAAACTAAGCCAATTTTATCCGTAAGGGTTGTAGAAAACAGGAAAAAGACGCATGTTGACTAATTCTGGGTTAACGTGGACTTTGATTCGAGTTTAATTACCAATCAATAAAGATGATCCTTCCAAAGCATTTTCGTCCCCCAGTTTTGTCTTAGACTTCTCTTTACCGTTAGCTTAAATTAAGATTTCAAATACAGTTTTAACGAGCGAGATGAAAACCTCGGTTATCATTTAATCATGGATTAAACCGTTAATCGGCTTTTGAACAACAGATGGTTGATTGACAACTGAAGGTGAGAATGGCTGATGGCTGATAAACTATGGCCCCCGGCCAATCAAAACTCAGGAATTGCATAATCCAAAGATCTAATTTTTAACATATTATACTATCCATTTCTGTAGACCCAGTTTGACATCACTGTGGCTAGCGAGATTATGGCCATCCTGGCTCTAACCACAGATCTCCGAGATATGAGAAAGAGGTTTGTCTGCTTTACATTCCAATTCTTGATTAAAATGTGTCACTTATGCTTGCACGCACAGATTACAGTCAACCCAGGTCACGCGTGAACAGTATTTCCAAGAATGAAATGAACATTCGAATTTCTCTTTGTAATGTCCGACGTGTGAATGGAATGTTGGACATTTCTCTAAAAATCGTTCCGAAAAAGACGCATTAACTGAAAAAAAGATTCAAAATACTTGAGAAACAATTGTTATTCTTGAAATATTCAATTTTGCAATGTAAAGAAAAATGCATAGCTTTATCCTGTCAATAAGCTAGGGAAACTCTGAAATCTCGTCGGCGATGTTCAAAACTGACATGTAAATTTCAAAACTCCGTTCAAATTTCGAAAATACCGTTCACGCGTGACCTGGGTTGACAGTAAAAAGATCCTGACATTCATGTTCAATAACTCCAGGGGGAGGGGGGCTGGGGTAAATTTTGTGAAGGTGGTTCAAAGCACAAATAAATGACAAGTGAAAGAGATTCTTCCTTTTGTCTCACGTATATTTGTAAAATTAACAATTTATGTTCTGCGAGCGTGCTTTGGTTATGAGATGATAGATAGCCAACGAGGCTCATATCCAACAAGCGTCAGTGCAATAATTGTTTTATTAAAAACATGATCATTCTGGATAAAATTCACGATAGTAAGGTCTTTTAAAATGAAATATCGTTGTTTTAATTCTGTAGGCTTGGAAGCATTGTTGTAGCCAGTAATAAGAACGGAGATCCTGTAACAGCAGATGATCTGGTTTGTTAATACTTCTGAGTTTGTAAATAACTATCATTTGAAAGTATTTAGTTCTTGGATCGTTAAGTGCTTATTACTCAAATCAAGTTTGAATTGTTCTTCATGTCTGCAAAATACTGCATGTTCCAACCTTACTGTTACTTCGACTCTGAAACTAACGATCTTATGTAGGAATAGACTGCAAAACAGCCGTATTTTTGCGTTTGGTCGAAATGCGAGGTCTCACCAAACGAAAGGTCTGGTTTGAAGGTGGAAACGTTGAGTGAGACTGGGGGCGCTTCGCGCGCGAGAATTCACGCATTCACAAAAAAACCCCGACTGTTTTGCAGTCTAATGTAGGAATAAACGACTTAAATGTTGTCGAGAGTGATCGAACTGGTTAATTGCTCCAAACAGACTGGTTATCCTGTAAATGAAAATATAAATCGCTTCATTTAAGTGTCAGTGAATTTGGCGCAGAGCACTAATTGCGGACACTTTCCAGATAGAATTGGAATTTAGAAGTATTGGTTTTTTAGGAGAGGGAAACGGGTGCCCTGAGAAAACCTTTCAGAGCAAGAACGAGAACCAACAACAAACTCAACCCACATATGTCGCCGTGTCCGGGAATCGAACCCGGGCCACATTGGTGGGAAACGAGTGCTCTCACCACTGCGCCATCTCTTCTCCCCATGTAAGAGACATTCAGTTGTTTCAACTCAGAAATAACTTATGCAATCACATGAACTGTGAGTAATCCTTGCTGTTTTCATTGTAGGGTGTAGGAGGTGCCCTGACTGTCCTCATGAAGGATACAATCAAACCTAACTTGATGCAAACACTCGAGGTGGGAATGATAATGATGATGATGATAACTGCAGTTAACTTTCATCCAACTCTGATGAGATAGTCAACGTTTCTGTTGTTGCCTTTGATAGAATTTTTGTTCTTGATATAACTTAAAATGTTGCTGCTTTGTAATTGCGATAATTTTGTTGTTGTAACCAGAATTATTACAGTAAAATGAGAGGTCATCAAGGGTAGGGGACGTAGTCGCCGGCCTCTGTGGTCTGGAGACGGCAGCGAAAACGTCAGTATTAAAATGAATCCGCGTTTTTTCAAACGTCGGTCGCGATTATTATGACTCGATTTAAATGTCAAATGAAGGTGAAATGTCTGGAGTTGACTTCTTGGAGACTGCACTCAAGTTTAAATAGGGAAAGAAAAGTTCGTCGTCGAGTGTTGATGTCCTCCATAAAACTTCTCATCAGGACATTTCACATCCTAGTCGTGGAGTGACGGCAAAGAAATGTACCAAAAAGTGTAATGCACGTGCAGAGTTGTTGTTTTGGTTATCAAGCCTTTTGCTTTTTTGACGTTCTCGTTGCCGTGGCCGTCGTCGTTGCTGAAGCTTCCTATCGTTTTTGGAGAAAGGGTAACTGTCCCTTACTACTTAATTGCGTTAATTTTTATCTTGATTATTACTAGTACAGTAATAATCAAAGATTAAGGAGTACGTTCGATGTCACCAGGCTCTTTCTCTTTTGCCAAGTTGGTGATGATGTCATCCGCCCCAGCAAAATCTGCGGGGGATGCCAGATACGCGTCCCAAGATCCATTCATTCGTTGATCGACTGTTCCATACAATCTCGACTCCAATCTGTATTAGGAGTGCGTTCTTTCTACGTCGAACGCAATGATTATGAACTGCACAAACAGTCTGCTAAAAGCCCCCACACAGTGTTGTAAAACGTATTAGAATATCATTAGAAAATGCGCTAAATGTATTACACGTCACTGTCATAGTAGACTAGTCGTCCATGTTTTTCATAAACAATGGTTATCTTGGCTTAATTGTTTATCAGAAACTAAGGTGTGGATGAGATTTTTAATGCAGAAACATTTGTTTTCTTCAGAAAACAGCAGTATGTTCAGCTTGATTGAAACAAACGAACAGACAAATGAAAGAACATTAATTTTTTTTGTCTCGGCCGAGAAGCAAACCAAGACTTACCTCCCAGCAAAAATACTCGTATGTTTGACGCACACCTGAACTAAAAAACATTTCAGTCTTTTGTAAAAAAGCATTTCTAGTTAAGCGTTGAGCTTTTTATCCCGTTCAACTTGGTTTACTTATGTCTTGGGATCCTGCAACGTTGCAAGAACACTAAATGATACGCAGATATAGTCTGTATCAGCCCTTTGTATCAACTTTCACTTTTCAAATTTTCCTTGTTTTTCTTTTCAGGGCAGTCCTGTTTTTGTGCACGCTGGACCGTTTGCCAATATCGCACACGGGAATTCTTCCATTTTGGCAGATAGGATCGCTTTGAAGCTCGTTGGACCAAATGGATTTGTTTGTACGTTTACATTAGCGTGTTAAGTAAAGATAGTTGGTTGAGTATTCGATTCCGGGCCGGACCAACACTCAGGGTCTTTAAATAACTGAGGAGAAAGTGCTGCCTTTGCCCTGACATCTGCAAATGGTTAGACTTTCTAGTCTTCTCAAATTAGGACGAAAACGCGTAGGCCCCGTCTAACAGTACTTTGACATAATCTGACTTTGGGGGACGTATAAGAACCACTAGGGACGTAACAAATCTCTGGCAGTGACCACCCCTAGTGACTATCTCAAATTCACATTTACATACGGGGCATTCATGACTCATCACTTCATCAATTGTAGACTGCGCCACAAGCAGTCCAGCAAATTTCCCACAGTGTTTGACATATTTGACATTTGAGATAAGGGCTAAGTGTGGTAGGGGTGGCAAAGCGACCCTTGGCGTCAAATAATGTGGGTTTTAGTTTTTCATTCCCTTGAGGTTTTGAAGATTTACTAAGATGCCTAGGCGTAGTATGTCAACCACGAGGAAGAGTATTGCATTCGATTTTTAAACACCGAGAACTGACGAGGCGCAGCCAAGGTTTTTTATCCAACTTCGAGATGTTTGAAAGTAGAATGAAAGAGAGATGCTTCTTCTTCAAGCACTTTTTTGAGTGTTTGATATAGCTTCTCAAACCATTAATAATTGTGTTAATTAGCTCACATTTTTAGACCGCCTTCACAGTCGTAATTTCCTCTTCATGATTAATATCAGTTTGAGAAAGGAGCGTTCTTGTAGTGATACTATTTTCGCTGTCGTTGTTTAAAATTTCGAGGGAATAAAATGCTGAAGTGCGACCATTTGAGCGATTCAGTATTATTTTTCAGGCTTTTCTGACCCTCTTCTCGTACAGTTAATTTTCTTTCTTAGTTCTGACAAGTAAGAAACAAAGAAATTGTGGTTTTTGATATCTAAATGAAATAATTTAAAGGCCCGTTTTGCTGTTGGTTTTGTATTTCACAGTCACTGAATGCGGCTTTGGAGCTGACATAGGAATGGAGAAGTTCTTCAACATCAAGTGCAGATATAGCGGTCAGTGAAACATTTTGGTGTTTAGCGTGAAAAAATTGCAATAGCAGTGAGTTTTGAAAATTTGAACAACAATACAAATGTGTGGTTGTTCAAAGCACTGCCACAAACGACCAACATTTCTAATCATGCGTGGACTAGCAACCGCTTAATTAACTTTGGTTAGTCATGGCGTACTGCCATGGGTAATGAGAACGCCACAAAACAATGGGCTTAATGAGCAAAAACAATCGTTTTGCACGTGCGTTTTAGATTTTGGTACATTTCTTTGCCGTCCTCTGCAAAACAACAACGTGAAATGACCAAATTTTAGGTTTTCTCGAGAACGGGAGCGTATGACGCAAACTCTTCTTTATTTTTCCTTACTTTGACGTCGTTCATACTAATTTAGTTTCTGGAGAGTTCGCCAGCATTTTCCAAGTTAAACAAATTTAAATGATTGCGAAAGAGTTACAAAAACGAGAATGACGTTCTCGTTACCGTTGCCGTCCTCGTTTCTTAAACTCCCTATTGAAGCAGATAACAATGGGCCCTTTGCAGCTAACGGTCACATGGTACAAAAAACACCTAGCTACGCACTGGGACATCCAAAACAAAGCGACTTCATCCAGTCAAATTTGAATTTTCTTTGTATTGGACGTCTCAGTATGTAACTTGCCATCCAGCAAGGTGGATTTTGTACCATGTGACCGTAAGCTGCAAAAGACCCATTCATTGCCGTTACCTAGCCTTGTAATCAGTTTATTATTCCGCTGTTTTTTCGCACTTTCTTATCCTTATATATTCATGTATTCGTGCGCTTTTTATTATTCATCAAAGGCTGCAGTCTGGCAGCCGAAAGCTCATTCCTTAAAGAGTTTTTTAACCGGAGAACATCTTTTAGCTTTTAACAATTTAAATGTAATGGTAACGCTATACGCGTTCCACATTATCCGCACTACGGAGGCTTAGACTATTGACAGAATGCTTACCCAATAAAAGTTTACTCCGGTATTTTGTCAGATTTCCGCATTTTATCTGTAGAGCAAATGTGTTCGGCTTAGGAAATTCCCCGACTCCCAATTATACAATACAATATACAAAACTTTATTTAATCCCAGTAAAAATATCAGTAAGTAAAAATCGAGAATTTACATTCTCCCAGCGAGAAACAAGTGTCAAACCACGGCCTTTACTATCACACGCCTAATGCTTACCCCTTGACCAATGTGCCATCATACCAACGCTTGATTACTTCCATTGCGCTTTGAATTGTCTACCAGCGAGACATTAGTCTAAAGCTTACTGCCTGACTATTAAATGTGCCTTCGTGACTACGCATAAGTTCACTTGATGGTTATTTCATGTCAAAATGACTGGTTCTACAGGCCAACTCATGCCTCAGAGCCCAGAATCAGCAGTCCAGTGAATGTTTAGTTTTATAACCTGTTTGGCTGTGCTTGATACAGGTTTAACACCACAGTGTGCCATCATAGTTGGAACTGTCAGAGCTCTGAAGATGCATGGCGGCGGGCCAAAGGTGAGGTATAATTACTTAGGGAGGGGGGAGTAAGGATGTGCAGTGGTGTAAGCACTTTTTTTCCGATGTGTTCCGGGTTCTATTTCCAGGTTCGGCGTCATATATGCGCCGAGTTTTTTGTTGGTTCTCGTCCCTGCTGGTTTTTTCCGGGTACTCCGGTTTTCCTCCCTCCACAAAAACCATCATTTCCAAATCCCAGTTCGACCTGAAACGCAAGGTCACCTTTGAGCGAGCTCCTAGAAGTTCTTTGGTCCCTCGTGGGTAAACAAATTACATTGACTAGGTGCGTCTGCTTATAAAAGCACTGCTGTCCTTAAACGCGATTACCGATAACGCAATTGAGTGCGCGATCTTTTATTCCAGGTTTACACGCTAATTAGTAGATAAACGTCGGAAGATAACACCCCCAAAGTGCCTCAAATGAGCGCAGATCATCCAGATGGGAGTAGTAATACCCTTCGTTAAGCTCTTGTCTATCCGAATGGGCTTCTTAGGCCCGAAATGGAACCTCACCTTTCCTTACCTTTCATTTTTTTATTTTTGTTTTGAAGGTTGTTGCAGGAAAACCACTCGCTCCTGAATACACTACTGAGGTTAGTTTCTGTTGAAATGTGATCAATCGCTATTTGTTTTGTCTGTATAACCATGCATACCTGTTTGGTTGACTGTCTTACAGACGGGCTCACTGACTGGCTGGCAAACAAAGTGTACTAACCGATCAACTGGCTTTATTGAATGATGGACTTACTCACAGGCCAACTCTGACTGGGGCTGGTTGTCTGACAGACCGACAGGCAGAAAGACAGACAGATAGACCGACAGACTTACTTTACGCTCATTATGGCCCTGAGCGATCATGCTAATGAGCATGATGTCAGAATAGTAATTATTTAACAGGTCCAGGATGTAGGAATACAATGGACCGTTTTCGTATTCTCCGTGAAGAACTGGAACTGGCTTGGACACGAGGCTTAAAGGACCCTAGTCAGCCACACCTTTGTTTTTGTTTATATGCGAGAGTTTGGCTATTATATTTTATTCGGAGCATGTCGAAATGAACGAAATCACTGTGAAACTACTAAAGATAATGAAACATACTTCCAGGAACACAACTTACAGTTCAGCTATAAGATTTCGCTTCACCATGCAATATCAATAATTTCGATGGCATCGAAAATGGCGGAGGCTGACTAGGGTCCTTTAAGCAATCTATCCACATGCAAATATTCGTAATATATTTCCCCGCAAGAGCCTCCATTGCAGGCAAGGCCGGTTCTAGTTCAATACCGAGAATACCAAAGTGTTCTAATTTGTGGCAACGGCTCAACCTAGCTAGAAATTAAGAGATTTTATTGTACATCGGATAACATGCTCAAAAGGTTGTACTTTTTGTGGTTCAATTTTTATTTCTCTTTCTTTTTTCCTCATTATCACACATTTTAAAACATACACAAGAACAAAGGGAAAAATTGAACCACAACATATTCATGCTCAGATGGCATTATTTTACTTTACATTTTCGCAACGTTTTTGTAGAACCTGGATCTTGTCAGAAGTGGGATGGTGAATCTGGCCAAGCAGATAGAGAATGCTCGATTCTTCGGAGTCCATGCCGTGGTTGCTGTTAATAGATTCCCGTAAGTGTTTTCACTACCAATCTTCGGTGCTTCATAGGTAGTTCTATTATGTAAGTTAGGGAGAACAGGAGAGGGAAAGGGAAGGGAGCGGATGGGAGGGGAAGGGAGAGCGAACTAAAACAGACCACCCCACCCGGTGGAATGAGACTCAATTTTTGATCAGTGCGCTCTTGAAACGGACATCTCATCTAAACGTGCAGGGATTTGATGTAATTTCAACAGTACTAGAAACGCATGTTGCAAACATTTTTAGTCCTGCTGAAGAGAGAAATGCCCCCCCCGCCCCCCCCCTTTCACCTTCCTTACCTTCAATTACCCTTGTGGCCTTGCAAGACAAACACCACTGGCAGCCCAAGGTCACATTACAAAACTGCGAAGAATTTGAATGCGATATAGGTATTGGTTACAAGCAACCAACCAATTGTTAGCAACCACGACGGCAACGCCAACGAAAACGCTTTATGAAAAAAATAACTTCGCGTCGCTTGCACTATTACGCGATTATTCCTATTCGTTTAACTTGTGCAATGTGGCCGAACTATCCAGTAACAGGTCTTCAAGTTAGCACAGACGTTGTTGTTTGGCCAAAAACGGCGAAGAAATGTTCCAAAACTAATAACGCACGTACAGAGCCATTGTTTTTCTAATTGAAGCCTATTGCTTTGGAACATTCTCGTTGGCGTCGTCGTAGTAGCCGCTTAAACTCCCTATATCCTTCATAAGGCGAAGTCTTAACCCAATACTGCTTGCACACAGAGGTCATATTCCGAAGCTCTTACAGAACGAGAGCTTGGGCTGCCTGTTGCTTTTATTTTGTAAAACTGTCCATTTTTAGCCACAAGGACGGTCATGTTTTCAAATAACTGACCCTGGCGTGATCGTTTTCTTAGGACTGATACCGATGCGGAAGTCGCCCTTGTGATTGAACTGGCCAAAGAGGCAGGAGCTTATGACTCCGTGGAGTGCACTCACTGGGCTGATGGAGGTAATTTATCACCTAAGGTCCGGGGCAAACATCGAATTTCACATGAGACGAACTAAATTGCAATTTGGGTCGACCCAAATGGGTAAAGCTCGACCGTTGGGTCAAACGTGGAACATGATTCGTCGAACCAAGTTCAGTCACAATTGTTTTGATATCGAGGCCAAAATATATACTGTGGTTATCAAACAAATTATTAATTTATTATTGAAGTTCGATTCATTAAAAGATCGACGTTTGTACCACAGTCGATCTTCACACGTTCTATCCGTCTGATTTTAGACGGATAGAACGTGTTGGTCTGTCCAAATTGTTTCGGACGAACGCAAATGAGTCAAACGTCGAACTTATCATAACCTAATTCGCTGACTTTAGTTGTCGACGTGTAAAGTTCGACGTTTACTCCGGGCCTTGAATGTTGAAGGAAAGCTAGGCACGTGCTACAGCAAAACATGTTCTTGGAGAACAAATAGCACCACTGCAAAGTGAATGATCACACTTAACTGTTTTATCGACAGATTCAAAAGTTCTAACCATGTTGTACAGCGTAATGCACAAGCATTACGTTAAAGTACTGCTCAGCAGCTTTCGTTTGAATGGTCACATTTAACTGTTTTATCAACAGTTTTGAAAGTTATATAACCATGTTGTACAGAGGTAATAAACAGCGTTACATGACAATACTGACCACAATCTTAAAGGGACAATAAATTATCATGCTATTTTAAGTAACACATTGAAAATCGAAAAGACGCTATTCGGTTGATAGCAGCCAAGATATAATGACCAAGATTCCATTAAAAGACTATCAGAATGCAAAGAAACTATCCACGGATATTTTCGCCGGTAGATGACCAAAATAAAAATGGGTTCAAATTTGAAAACGTCGGGCCGACGTTTTCAATTTTCGCAGTCGTAACGCACTAAAAAATCGGTTGTACTATATTTTGGTTCAAGAATCACTATTAATATTTCTTAAAATTAGCGATTTAGAAGTTAATTAACACAGTGTTCAAAGTTTAAATTTAGTGAATTTTTGCCCAAAATCGTGATATCTCCCATGATACTGCCCCTTTAATGTTATTATTATTATTAATGGTCAAAACTAAAGACTTCAACCTATATTCGCAAAAGTTAGAGCCACTAAGAGCAGCACAACAAACAGCACTAGACGAAGGTACTGCTCCTTTGAATGGTAACTCTTTAGGATTTTATCAGTTTTATCCAAACAAACAGCACCGCGGGAAAGTACTGTTCAGTAGCTTTGATTTCAAGGGCCCCACTTCGGCCCCACAAATTCAAAAATTAGAACCACCTTGCATAGCTAATAAACAGCACCCCAGTTAGGTACTTCTCAGTGGGTTTGAATTGGATGGTCACACTTTAGATTTCACACACAGACTCAAAGAGTGAGAGCCACCTTGTAATCTTAAAATGACTTTACACAGCATAATAAACGACTCCACGTAATAGTGCTGCTCATTATTGACAGACTCGCAAGTTTATTGTCCGGTAGTGGGGCAAGGTAGAGAAAAAGACACGAGTAAAAATGTGTATTGTTATACTCAGGTAAAGGTGCTGTACGCCTGGCTGACGCAGTGCTGAGGGCAGTAGAAGAGCCTGTGGAGTTCAAGTTCCTTTATGATGTCAAGGTTAGATATGTTGGTAGTCTAAACTACTAGATGAAAGTATCGTAAAACTCCGTCCATAAACCCTGGGTTTATAGTTTCAAAGGCCTTTGCTTTGGAAGAGGGGGGGGGGGGTGGGTGCGTATGTTATTAAGTAAGTAAGTAAGTAAGTAAGTAAAACCTTTATTTAGACACGATAAGTATTTAAGCTATGCAGCTTGTGGGGTCGTGTAAATATTATAAAAGATACATAAACAATAACTGTAATAAAATTGTAAAGTAAAATAAGACTTATGCCTTCTCACATGTATAAACATAACATTGAAATTTACTATTTACAATAAACAAGTAGAACAAGTGTTCGGAAGGAAATTTTTGCATTTCAGAACTGGACTAGTTTGACAATGAAAACAGCTTGAAATAGTAAGCTCACACCTTACAGCAGCCAACCAAAACAGTCCACAGGTTTGAATTGAGGAGCCTTCATTATCGGCAGGCGGCAGGATTTGAGCGTCTTGGGCGGGAGGGGTAAAGGGGGAGGGGGGGGGGCTCCACATATAGCTACACAAACTACGCAAAACCCCCACGGAAGCGCTCGCCACGCACAGTTATGGGCTTTTTACTTTTAAAAAGGTGCCGGTTCATTCGTGGCCTTAGAGATGAAAGGCTCTTTTGTTAGGAACAAAAAAAAGACAATTTGCAAACACGACGCATTCAGTTTTCTTGCGTCTTTTCTTCCACTCTCGCTAGAGGCTGCCACTCTTTTCCAAAGGTTGCTATTTGAGTGGGTGTTGGGGAGGGAGGGCGGGGGTGCATAGTCGGAATTTGTGTGGCTTTTTATGTTGTTTTAATTCTTGAAGTTTGAGAATCTCATAGTGGAATGACCTCCAAGGGATGTTGCAACTGATCTGTGGACTTGGGGGGAAGGGTGGGGTGTTAATTGCCGATATAACTTTCTTTTTGGTGGAAGATGAAAAAGAAGTATAAAAAATGACGGACCTTCAATGCCTTTATGAGATTGGTATAGGTGTTCGGACTCGAACTAAGGTACATACCCACAACAGAAAAGAGCGTAAATTAACTTACCCAAGAGTAATGGTCACCTGGTTTCATTTACCCTCCCCCACCCCACCCTGGAAAGAATGAATGTGGGTGAGGTGAGATGGAGAATAAAATCAGATTATTAAAAACTGGATCATTGTATAATGCAATAACAGGATTTGATTGGCTTAGCGGCCATGGTATATGAGCCCGAGAAATAACGACCATTAATTTTCTTCTGGTTGTTCTTGCAAAGTGAAATCAGCAAGCCTTGCTGATCTAGCAATATTTCTTGATTGTTTTTAATAAAACAATTATTCCACTCACGCTTGTTGGATATGAGATTCCTCGTTGGCTATCTATCATCTCATATCCAACGCGCGCTCGTGGAATAATTGTTAACTAGCTATCGACTCGCAATTTCAAGCTGCTGTAAGCGCGTCTCATCTTGCTCTTTTGAATTCATCAGTTGCCAATCGAGGATAAGATGAGAATTATCGCTCAAAAGATTTATGGAGCTGATGACATTGAGTTGGAGCCTGAAGCTCAGAAGAAGATTGAACGTTATAAGAAGCAGGTGAGTTGGAAAAACTCTTTACCCCAAACTTTTTCACTCAAAGAAAACGTATATTTTGAACATAACTGCAAAAACGTGCTACTTATTACCATTTTAATGGCCACACCTTCTCCTGCAGTGCATCAAGGTAGTAGTTTTATGCAACATAGGAAGTCCATTCTCGTGCTCTTATTTTTCAGAAGTTTTTTTTGAAGAAATCCTTCGATTGTTCTTCGTCTTTTTCCTGAAATACTTCGTTTGATCGAACACAAGCATGTTAATTTTGAATGTAATGACTATGATTCCCTGTAGGCGGGTCACATGCAGGAACTCGGCATTTTATCCCTTTTAGTATGTTTCACAGATAGAATCCTTCGATTTTTGTAGGTCCTTTCCATGAAACACTTCATGCGATTCATTTAAAAAACAGGCGTCATTTTCAGTGAATACAACGATCATGATTCCCTACATTTGTGTTTCATGGAAGAAACTGGGCATTTTATCTTTGTTTTTCATTCCTACTCGTTTTTTGTATTTCTAATGAATTTTTACCGTTAATTTTTTAGGGCTTCAATGATCTGCCAATCTGCATGGCTAAGACTCACCTCTCTCTTTCACACAATCCTGATTTGAAGGGATGTCCTAAAGGTACGCTGGAAATACCACTCAAATTAACTTTAAGCGTAACCAGTTGAGTAGTGTAAACATTATGATAGGACAAGAGTGATTTGCAATTACAGGGTTGCCACGAACAGGGAAAAATCAAGGGAAAAAAATTTTTTTCAAGGTCAAGGAATTCCGAATGAAGTCAGGAAACTACTTAATTCTACCTCAAAGTCAGTGATAAGTCAGGGAATTTTATTTTTGGCTAGCCACAAGCTTTGGGAAACGTTATGTTGTTTCAAAGACATTGACGGAGTAATTGATTTGTGTGGCCTCATCGCTGGCATTTTTGGCTAAGAATATATCTTCTGTTGTCCTTGAAAACTGGTTTGTGGTCACTGCAGAGTGAAGAAATTTTTATTGTCCTGATGCGTGGCAACCCGGCCCTGAATTACGATACTGAGGCTGCCAAGACGTTTGTCACTAACATGTGTTCAAGCTTTAATTATTTTGCTTGTATATTACATGAAGTCAGTTAACTATCCAGCCCACCCATCCCCTAAAGGTAACGCCCTTTCCCAAGCGGACACACCCAGGGAAACTAATACCCTGATAAGAAGCAGCATGAATCTCACACCAGGTGTGTCTATCTACGAGGTTCCACCTCCGCTCAGCAAACTAAGCATTCACGACTTACTAGAAACCACACAAAGTAACAAGTGCGATAGACTGCAAAGCAGTTGTTATTTTCTTGTCGTTACAGAGATTTAGAATCGCGTTTACGACAAACGGAAAACGTGAGATTGGCGTTTATGTTTTCTTGAAAAAATGAGTGCATAGATGAGAATAGTGAGAGCTAATTTTGGCTTCTGGTGCTAACGCAAAACTACCCAATTTTACTAAGAAACTGAAAACAGCGAGCGGCAAATGAACGATAATCATAGTCACGTGGTGATTTCTGCCGTTTTGCCGTTTGCCGCGAACGTATTGTAAGTCTCTCTACTGACGGCGGGAGGCGCGATTCATGGAAAGCGCGAAGCGCCGGAAGCGTGGAGTCCTCGCGCGTGAGCCTCGCACGCTCCTGTCTCTCTCCAGTTTCACGTCGCATTTCCTCGCTCGCGATGGACTTATTTCACCTCAAATCGTTTATTGCCCATGCGCAATGAACGAGTTGCCGCAATAGGGGAAAATGTCACTCGCTCGGTCAATGGCTCGATGACCTGTACACTTTACATTAATATAATCGGAATTTAATCAACATAATAGATCACTCATTAGTCTTTATATTATGAACTCAACATCAGCCGCCATTTAAAAAGCAAGGACGAAAAATCAACGCAACGAGTGAATTGTTCTAGAAAGAAAACAGAGGTGTTTTCAGCCAAATCCTTCGACTTACCGCATAACTTACCTTTTCGGGACAGATATTTTCCAAACGTTCGACTTCGAGAAGCGGAACTGCTCGTTTCATGAAAGGCAAACACGGAGGAACTAACCCTAAAAATCTGAGAAAATGCCGTGAGTGAAAAAGTAAAGGTAAAATAGGAAATTCCACAGTGCGATAAATCTCGTTCGGTGTCAGACCGCGGGTTGGTACGACTTCATACGTAGAAGGTTACAGACTGTTTTGTAGTCAACGTGTGGCCGTCGAAAAACCTGTCAGTCAGTCAGTCAGTGTCTTTCAGAGTGTGTGTCAGAAAAAGTATGCAAGGAGGCGTGGTCCGCAGGTCTTATTTACGGTTTAGACGCAATTACCATTGCTATCCCCAATGCCAGTGCTAAAGGTGCACTGACGTTCCGTTTTCACCAGTATTACAATGCTTCTATTTTTACAGGCTTCACTCTTCCAATCCGTGATGTACGAGCTAGTGTGGGCGCTGGATTTCTTTACCCGTTGGTCGGCACTGTAAGTATCTTCCTTTAAGCAATTACGAAACTTTTGGATGCAGGGGACCACACGACGCAACATAAACTGTTCTGAATACGTTCCGTTCCGTTGTAGTAGAAATGCATGTGCCAGACGTCACTTCACGTGTAAATAATCCAAACTGATTGCAGGGCTGACACTACGACAAAGGGCTTATTTAATAGGGCCAATATTTCAGCGAGTACAACTTGTCTTCTTCAGGGATTGTAACTCTGGCCTTGAAGAAGACTAGTTGTACTACTGTAGTTGAAATATTGGCCCAAATAAATAAGCCCTTTGCCATAGTGTCAGCCCTGTGATCTGTTTGGTCTATCTTCCATCCTTACAACCACAACAAATTTTCACAACAGTCGAATATCTTCTTCAAACTTGCGTTTGCGAGAAGTATACGAGATGATGGATAGCCAACGAGAGGCGCGAAGCGCCGAGTTTGCTATTATCATTTCATATCCAACAAGCGTGAGTGGAATAATTGTTTTATGAAAAACAACCAAGAAATATTGCTAGATCCTGCTAATTTCCCTTTTCAAGAACAATCAGAAGACAATTTATTATCACCATTTGTGGAGCATGGTATAATGGCTAAATATACCATGACTGCTAAGCCAATCAAATTCCTGGAATTACATTATAAAATGATCCAGTTTTTAGTAATGAAGTATATTGAAGGGAACACTTCCCTTTTAGTCAAAACTTTGAAGGGAGGGGTAGGTTATGTTCATTCATTTTCCTCATTGTCTGTTTTGTTTGAACATTTCAGATGAGTACCATGCCTGGGCTGCCAACAAGACCTTGCTTTTACGACATTGATTTGGACCCGGTCACTGAAGATGTCCTGGGGCTGTTCTAGCTTGTGTCGAGTGTCTGCGAAAACCGCTATAGGCAACGCTACAATTTTGGTCTTCTGTTAATTCAACAAGCCTTAGCTCTCGGCTGATACTTACTGATAATCCTTTTCGTTAAATTCTCTCTCTAATCGTGCAAAGCACATCATTTGGACAACCACGGACAGAAATCGTCACGTGATGATATAGAGTTACTAGGTGACATCGCTGACCGCAAAATATTTGCTGGCTCAATAAAATATTAAGTCTGTTGATCAAGAACTCATCGTTAGCTTAAAATTGCTTTACGTAAATCCATGAAACATTAATCGAGGCCACGAAGGCATACGTAGGTTAGGGGACAAATTTCATATCGTACAACTGCTAGGTTCTTTGTGTTGTTCACAAGAAAAAGAAGGACGTATATTATTCTAGGTGATAATGAAGACAACTGCTGTTTAATTAACCTTTTGTTGTTAAAGTAAGCTTCATTACAGTGGCAGGATGCAACAAACAAAGTTTGGACTTGAAACTCAAATCCCGAGTGTCTGCTCATTATATTCATGCTGTTTTGCAATAAAAGTGAGATCTAATCTACATACTGTTTGCTGTCCTTTCTCTCCAAGAGCGCGTTTCTCTGAACAATTTTGATTTTTTATTCTGTTTCCGGAATAACAACACTGATGTGATATCAGTTCCCAATAAAAACACAATTCCTCTTATTGTGAGTAAACTATAATTAGAATACCACTCTGTTCGTTCCGAAGAAAGAATAGGTTCCAAAACAAGACGGATACCCTCAATTGCGTGTATTCCTATTCCTCAATAGTCCCTAGTATGAAGCCATTTAACCAAATTGTCTTTATTGAAATAGCCATCAGGAAATCGTCAACCTTACCTATGTTTGCTTATTTCCAGATTAATTTAAATGCAGATATCCTTTTGTTAAGTAAGAGATCAGGTGTGTAAACACTTCTTAAACCTATGGGTTTTCGTTTTCACACCTCCACATTCCTTTCTCCCTAATTCCTGTTCTTTGTGTTTAATTAATATGTGGAAATAAAGAAACTTGAATTTGAAAATTTGTTGCGCGCGGAGGTGGTAATGCGGGCAACAAACGATGGCAACTTGCAATGCAACATTGTTGTGCGACAAGTTGAAAGAAAATGTTGCCCGTATTACTTGGCCTTAAGAAGCAACAAGAAAAAGTACGAGCGCCGTCAAGCAAGTGCTACTGGCCAAACAAACCGTAAGAGTGGCGGGCGAGATGGTGCGATTAGCAAATCTAAAATGGCTATTGACAGCTTTCCAGGGGCGGGGGAGAAGACTCTACAAATTTTCGTATCAGAATCATCCAACAAAAATTGACGTATGATTCAGATTACCAAAAAAGTGCCAGGCTGACCAGAGTGTTCTCCCCCGCCCCTGCAGCTATCAGAACGCTTTCAGCAAAGTAACGAATAAAACAGCTTAACCAGCAATGTCGTTCAGTCTCTGCTAATTCAAACTAGTTGTGGATTTACTAGTAGGCTGACCAGAGTGTTCTCCCCCGCCCCTGCAGCTATCAGAAAGCTTTCAGCAAAGTAACGAATAAAACAGCTTAACCAGAAATGTCGTTCAGTCTTTGCTGATTTAATATTTACTAGGTCTTATAACGTTTAACTTACTAAAATACAAAATTGCATTTTTAAAAACACGGTTTACAATGGCATCACTTGACTAATTCAACGCAGGAAAAAAAAATAGGATCATTTGTTGTGAAGGAAAAAGTTCAAGAACAGGCTGACCGTTTCACAAAGTCCAATGGGTTGTTGACTCGCTGATCCAGCCCGATAGCATGTAACGCCCTGCCATATTAGGTCTGCACAGTGCTGTTCTTGCCAGATTTGAACTCTTTGCCGTTTGGGGTTCGATAATTTAACCTTTCTCAAGTCTGCTTTCACCTCTACGTTCTGTTCTATCCCAAAACAAATCAGGATACAACTGGAATTAAGTGAAATTGTAACTTCTGTTCATAGTTTGGATTTTATATAGCTAGTTTTCCCCACAGTATTGTTGGTTTTCGAATATTTCTTTTCCCATTGATTTATTTAATACTTTTTAATAGGTACTGGATTTATAGTTATTTGGCACGTTCACGTTTAAACGAGTCTTGTACTCATCCGTGTAATGTGGATGAATAAAATACCAAATTAAATACCAATACCATATCAAAGATGGCGACTAGCATGTGTACCCATAATTCTTAGCATACGAAGACCCTAAAAACGGTCATAAAAACGCACAATGTTGTTAGTGCAAGGACGAATTTCGCAAAAATATGGCGTTTCTATGTGCCTATTGGCTGTTTTAGGTTTGCAAGGTATTGTGGTAAATGTAGAGCGGCCGTTGGATTCTGGCCTCGTAGATCAGTTGATAGAGCGTCGGTGATCATAGTTTTGAATTCCACCGAGGTCAAGGATTTTTTTCTTTACCTTGTGTGCACCACATTTCCTTCAGTTTACTTTCCATTATCTTCTCGTACTCGTCTTGTCTCGCCTCGACTAGCTTTGTGGCTATTTGCGGGACAAGCAACTTATATCTGAATTTGTAGAAATAAATTGTTGTTGTTGTTGTTGTTGTTCAGTGGCATTTTAAAAATTAATGCTAGAGTTAATTTTGTCTTAACCCGTAAGACAGAGCTAACCAGTGCTACGCTGCACTCTAAGTTTCACAGGAAAGTAAAGGATCAGTTGTATTAACATCAAAGTGGTCAGTCTCACATTCATTAGGCAACTTCAAAGATGTTTCAAGCTGAGTCCAAAAAAAAGGCTTTACATTGCAGTTTTCCCAGTCAAGATAAGTTCTGTCTAGCAGAACTAGAGGCACCGTACACTTCCTGTACATAACGGGCACGACTTGATGTGAACGAATTCTGGTCAGTGCTCTCTGAAGTTCTTCTTTACACCATTCACTATCCAGAAAATCTGGTGAAAGGACCGCAATTGTTTTTCTGCTATAGTAAATAGCTTGAGTGATGTTTTCCACGATTGGTGGACCGGGAATAAAATCTCTGTAGTCTATGCAACAGACAAACTGTCGGTTTTCAAGTTCTGCTAAGAGTTCTCTGACCCAGGTGAGATCCTTCGAGCTGTAGCAGATAAAGACGTCATATTTGGCCTCGCAATCTAAAATAAATAATTTGCACAGTAACGTGAGATACAATCAATGCCAATAAACTATAATTTATTGCGTTCTCAGAAACGAGGAACGCTTCCTAATACGGATTTGAGTCGAGATTTCATGGGACTTGTCATGGATGGGTCGATGGATCTTGGGACGCACATCTGGTATTCCCCGCAGATATTTTGGCAGGGGCGGATGACATCACAAAGAGATTGGGATTGAGATTTGCCTGGTGACATCAAACGCACTCTCTAATCCAGCCTCGTTCCCAGGGTCTCTCATCTTCCAAGATGAAGACGAGAGACCCTGGGAACGAGGTTGTCTGTAATCTATGATTACTACTAGTAATAACTGCTATGGAAAATGCAGAAAGCTCTGACAAGTTATTGAAAACACCCGACTATTTCAATCGAATCTAGGGAGACCAATTTTTGCGTAAAACTAGTAAAAATCAAAGATTGGGAGTGCATTCGATGATCTCAATACCAGGATCTCTCTCCTTTGTGATGTCATTCTCCCCGCAGATGCCAGATACTTGTCCCAAGATCCATTCATTCAATCAACGTTATCCCATACAATCTCGACTCCAATCTGTATTGGGAGTGCGTTCTCCCTACGTCGAATGCAAAAATTATTATAAAAATGTTCGAGGTTCTGTATTTTCTTGAAGAAGACCCTCCCCCAAATAAGACTGGTACACATACAAATTAATGATCAGCATCCCACTATGATAAAGATGACGATGATGATGATGATGATGATGATGATGATGATAATGATGATGGTGATGTGATGATGATGATGATGATAATAATAATATCCTTAATTATCCTCTCCCTTGAGGGGGAAGTGCAACATTCTATTTCAAGGACTTTCACCCAAGAGCAGTGCATATTTGTTGTTGTATTTGTTATGCTTTGAGGTGGTGGCTTTGAAGTTTGAACAATAACATTTTTTTAATTTTAAAGTTCTGTTACTGGTGCTTAACAATGGAGGACTTATACAGAAATGCTGGAGTCTAGAGATTTATTCATGTATGGTACTCTTTCCTCCATTAACCAGTCCACCAGGAAAATTGACCAGATTGCCCCCCCCCCCCCCCCTCCCCCAAAAATAGGCCCACATCAACCCTAACCCCGCCTCGCCTTCCCTCAAAATTAACCTGTTTCCTTTTGGTTTCTATATACGACTTCTTTAACATATTCATTTTATCTGTCTAAGCAAGAAACTTACAGTCCTCAGCATGTTTCCAAATAACCTACTGTTTGTAAGTATAGAATATCTTACCTTAAGGGAGTTAGTTTGCAATTGGGATGAACAATAGTTCTGTTTCTTTCTTCTGCCCCCCCCCCCCCCCCCCACCATTTACTTTTGGATTATTTTGCTATTAGTTAATATGTTGAGTTTTGTCATTTTCTCTCATTATCATTGCAATTGTCAAATGCTTTAACCTAAACTAGTAAAAGATCCACCAAAACTTTGGACTTTTGTAAAAATCTGGGCTTAAAATCTTAGTTAATTGTAGAGAACTACAAAACAAATCCATTCCCAGCATATGCAGAGAGTTGGCATCTCTGTTTATACACTTGGTCAACTCTCACCTTGCAGATGCATGGCTATTATGGACACCCCGATAATACGGAGAGCAGTTAAATCAGCGGCAAAACTAAATTACAGACGTTTGACTGAAACAAATTCCAGCTATACAGATTCTCGCTATTTAGGGCACTAACTTGCGGTCCCAGGGGTGTCCGCAATAAAGGGAGTTGACTGTATTGTGTACAGTAAATCTTGTACAATGCACACTCACCTACTTCTGGGGGCTTTCTTACTACCCTCGAATATTGAGTGTCATTTGTTTTTCCGCACGACCCATTCTCTTCGCTCTTGGTCACTACCAGCTCACTAGGAGTTGAGAGAAGATCAAGCTGCTTTGTACTTGTAGACCTGGTTTTGTACAGAGACGGCCATAGTGTCCTCTTCTTAACACAAAACAATATCAATACAACTACTACCGCGCCAAAGACACCAAAGGCAATTCCAATGATTTCAGAAGAAGTAATGTGAGGGGAGCTGAATGTCTCTTTATCTAATGAACCAAACAAGAAAATGGTAGAACAACTTTCAGTTGGGCAAATTAACTGAAGGGGTGGGGGAAGGGGTTCTAATTGAGTGAGTTTAAGTCATTTCACTGATCCTCTATATATTTTTAGTATAAATCTAATAGCATTCTATCAGGAACACTGTACATTTATTGGCTATGCTACTCACTATCTATTCTGTTGTAGATAGTTAGTAGAGTCAGTAGCCTCACAGTGTGCAGTTGTCAACAAAATGGCCGCTGCTTCTCTGCATTTTTGAATTGTCTGCGAAGAGGATTTTAAACAGGTAATAGATTTATACCAATTTATACTATAACATCATAGTTGATTTGGGCTTACTGTTTTTGTAATTGGTTGTTTGTCAGTTTGGCTTACTGACAAATGACCAATAATATCTTGACTGCATTGACCAATCACGTTAATAACCAGAGACATATATACCAACTACTGACGTTCCACAATTCACTTGACTCTGAAGATGACTTCCACTCAGGTTGTTGAAATGTCAGTCAATGTCACCTCAAACAGTCCTTCTCAGGACTACACTCACCCAGATGATCATAATTAAATTTTACGTACTTTTAAAAAAAACATTATTATTAATTAAATGCAAAGCTAATGATCGAGAAATCAAGCTCGCAAAGATAGAGTCTCCAAAAATAAATTATTCCACTTTGAAATGAATCATCTCGTTATTAGCTGAATCCTTTTCCATTTGAAGTCCTTTTAGCTATTGATAACTACATGTACATGTGACTAGATAATATGACTATGGCTGATACCTTTTTGTGGCTCATTTTTATCCCTGGGATGTACTGAAAATTAAAAGAGAAAAGACCTCATAAGTGGCAGATTGACTTTTGTATGAAAGTGAATAGTATTATATGAAAATTCATACACTCACTGATCACTAGTTACTCTAACTTGTGATTCTGATCTACCTCTGTCAATATTCTTACTAATTTTCATGATTTCTGCGGTTTCAAAAAAAAAAACCATGAAATTTAATACTTGCAAAAAAAAGATTACACAAAATTTACACATCTGAAATTTAATAAGATATCATATTAATAACAAAACAATAAGAGTTTTAAATGTTCTGAGTTAACTGGGCCTTGTGGTGAATTGTTGTGAATTTAAAAACTGTAACTATCTGTCCTTGAAAAAATCTTTCCAATCTTGTTTTTGACTAGCACTCTTCCTCTGATTCACTATTTTCTTTAGCTTGTAATTCGGCCAAAAACCTCTTTTATTAGTATACAGTCATCAAAGTTTCCATTTGTAGGCTCCTTGTAGTTAGAGTAATTGAACCAGACCTTTGTATCTTTCCAGTATTTCCTTATTCTTGTAATAAGTGCCCTTAGCTCAAGGAAACACTGGCAAATCACAAAATTGAGTACACTTTTGCTATTTTTTCTTGCAATCACAAAAATTAATACTCAGACACGAAATTTAGCTCCCAAATTTTCGCGAAATTAAGTATGCACGAAAAATAGTAAGAATATTAGGTACGTGAGAGATACATCTGTTAGCTCCAAAACGAATAATACATACCAACTTTTAGCTCAAAGGCAGAGTTTTTTGTAATACCATCCAGAAATGCAACACAAGTGTAGTTCCCAGCATCATCAAACGTGATATTCTTGATCTCAAGTTTAGCGACCTTGGTGTTACCCTCAACATCCTCAATGTAATACAAAGTGTAATGCATCCCATCACCCTCTTTCACCGTGGAACCATTCTTTTGAAAGGAATTTTGCACATCAGGATTCTGGGTTTTACAGGTCAAGTTCACACTGCTCCCAATAATCGCAGTATTTGCACCACTGTTATCATCAAGCCCCAAGTACAATATGTATGGGCCTTTGTTTTTTTCTGTGTAAAATAAATTAATTAATTAAAAATAAATAAATCAACTTTGTTTAACATAGGTGACACTCCACAGTCTGTTTTGACTGACAAGCCTGTAGCCCTAAGATTTCGGATCGAATTTGGAAATGCTGGTTTTTGAAGAGAGGTACCAGAGTACCTGGAGAAACTCTCGGAGTCAGGACAAGAACCAACAATAAACTCAACCCACATATGACACCAAGTGAAGATATATCCAGAAATGCATGCTCATGAGATTCATGAACTGTATGATAGACATCACAGGGTGTCCCCTGACCTTAATTTTCACTAAAACACACATAATTCCCTCAAATGTGAAGTCTTATGAAAATGACAAAAAGGCCTGCTTTATATGAATTAGTACCCAAATTCAGGGCTAGGTGCATGTCTGGACATAAGTGACCATGTCCAGGAATTGGACCCAGGCCATGCTGGTGGGAGGCAAGTGCTCTCACCGCGGCACCATCCCTGCTTCCCCTAAAGAAGTAAATTAAAGAAGCAGAGAGGAACGCATGTCACATTGAATAATAATTTTGAGACTTTTGCTTCCTGCATGGACACCTAAGATAAAACTGAAAGGAAATTTCACTTGAGAGTAACAATCTAAGATCTATTACTACTGACAGTAGAGCCCCACTATCTCAAACTCCCAAAGGAAACCGAAAATCTAATTTGAGTTAGGGGGGGGGGGGGGGGAGGTTGAGTTTGTGGGATTGGTGTTGAATTTTAAGTATCCTGTTAATAATTAATAAAATATCTAATGTTGTTTTTACTACTCTTTCACAATTGCATATCACTTTCAATAATATTGGTGAAAATATAAGTTTTTTATAAGAGTTACTTACGATGCACAGACAGATGTGAGGAAGCTGTTGCTTGTCCAATCGCATTTTGTACTACACAAGTATAATTCCCTGCATCTTTGGTTGATACCATTTTTACGTGTAAAACTGTCAAGCATTCCAAAAATTCATGCCTGCTGTTATTTTGTTCCATTATTGGGACTCCATTTAAGAGCCATGTTACATTTGCAGCTAGAGTGGAAACCACTGTGCACTTGAATGTGACATCTGTTCCTTTACTGAGGTCTCTTGAAAGGCCATTGATGCGAACCTCCGGAGGCCGGGCTTTTATGGAAGATGATGAATCCGACGGTATTATTGTTCCATTACGGCAATTGAGATTTGGGGTGCCAGCATTACGTCTTTGTCTTCTAAGCACAAAATAAGCTGCAAAAGCAACAAGTTTCTTTTTTATAACATAACATTTTAATCCTGCTTCAAAACTCAAACTTTTCATGAGCCGAAGCTGATAATGACATCATAAAAACTAAATTTGTGAAATTAAGAGATTTGATGTGACATTCTGAAAGAGCTGATGAAAAATACCCACTTGCCAACTAAAATATATATAAGCAACTTATTTGTGATCTAATGATGGGATATTGATAATTTATGCCCTAATGACTTCATACAAACCATTCCAATTTTGTCTCCACCCAGGTCAGAACATTTAAAACTAATTTCTTCTGGCCTAGTACACCACAATATGCTTTGACATTATGATCTACAGAAAGATGCATTTCAGCACCTATAAATATTGTCATTCTCCATAAATCATACTCAAATAGTTCTCTGCAAACTGACTTTCTCCAAAGCCACTCCAAAGCTAGCCACAGTATGGCACTTAATACACCTTAATCTTTATATCCAATTGTAAGCAGTTGCTTGAAAGCTGACAGTGCTCCTCTTACCACTGCACACTTTCCCCCACAGCCATATATTTCCATCTTCCTTCTTTACTGTCTTATTACTTAAGCAATAATAATTATTACACTTTGTTCATGGCTATTATAGTCTGACGAGGTGTTTCGTCTCGGCCAAGAGACTCTTCAGAGACCTTCAGACTAGCCATGAACATTTCACAAGTAATTGACAATTTTTCAATTCTTTATTGTATACATTACATGTATATTTCAACTCGTGTATGTGCGGTTGGTAAATCCTTCTGCAATAAAGGGCTTGCAGACTGCTATAACATCTTGAATTTGCGAACGGGACTTTGGGCATGATGCTCAACGAAATTGCCTATAAATTCTGAAGGTCTCTGAAGAGTCCCTTGGCCGAGATGAAATGCTGTGTTAGACTATACTAGGCAGCCACGAACATCTCACAAGTACAGTATTTGACAATTTTTTCAATTCTTTAATTATTATATAAAGTGAAGGGGTGCCTGAAACAAAGCCCTAAGTGACTTCTAATAAATTACTAGATTCTCCTTCATAGTTGTCTTGTATTCGCTTGTGAAACAAAAGAAGAATTTGAACTTACATCAAAAGTCACTTAGGGTCTTATTACACGCACCCCTTCAATTACACTTTGTAAATAAAATTTAACAAAATATCGAAGTGCGAATAGAATGAACTGAACTGAACTGCACTAATGACCCCTGTGTACCAGTTACCAAGCATATACATGGCTATAATATCTCTGCTCTGGCATCTCAAGGATCAATGTTGTTTGCACTAGCTAGTCCACAATGCATTTTGAGAACTTAATGTAACTGTAAAAGATTTGTAAGATTATAATAGTTGGGTTATTACTTCTTATACTGACACCCTCGTAATTTCATTTTTCACAACAAGAAAGGATAAAGAAAGTGATATTAATTATTATTATTATTATTATTATAATTAATTATTAATTATAATTATAATTAATTATTATATATTATAGGACACAATTTGAGTAAAAAAGTGTCAACATCTCAACATCACCAAATTACAACAAGATACTGACCTGTACATGTAGCCAGTACACATGCATTTTTCATCATGCTCTTAACAGATGTTACATCAAATTCCATAATTTCACAACTTTAAATATTATTTTGTCACATTACACTCTAGGCCTCGATCTAGACGTTTCAAATCAACACAAAAGTATACAACCCAAATAATCAAGTTAGACAGCTCAGAGATTCAGGCTTTCGAATTAATTATTAAAACTTCATTCTTTGAACCAGTGAATACCATGATCAGTTGTGCAAATTATCTAGCGTGAAGTAGAGCATTATCAAAGGGAAATTTTGCGCAGAGCTTTGATAATAGTACAGTGTATAACTCTTACCAACTAAAAGATACCTGACTCAGTGTATTACGAAGAAACTATATTTATTTTATTGCCATTATTTAACTTTTTTGTTTCCCTTAGAAAAACACCGGTTAATCTAATAATCTACAGCACATGTCATATAAACAATACCTAATAATGTCATGCCTTGTGGCTTAGGAAATATCAACTTTTCTGGACCAATCAAAGCACAGAATTTTTACAATACATTTGAATCACTTTAAAAGCCTTTCAAATGTTATGATTTTAATTGAGTGAGTGAAGTTGTTATTTTTACATTACTAACCTATTTAAAGACAAAAGCTTTTAGTTAACAGACCTTAACAGTTATTGAATTACAAAAAGGTCGGTCGCCTTTGGTGTGGGAAGTAATTATTAATTTGTATCTCTTTTACAATATCAAATAGAGACTATACCATTCTACTCAAACAAGCGTATTAATGGGTTTACCTTGCGGTTACATTTTAACACACTGATTAAAAAAAAAAACAGCAAAATAAAAGTACTTTTTTGCCCTGAGGATGACTTGATTAGTCGAACACGTTTGTTTTTTTTAATATCTTTTTAACCTTTTAGTCTTGTAAATAGTAAGCTTATTGTAAAAGTACTTTTAATTTCTTTTCGATTCGCCTAGTTGACATTTAAATAACTTCAGCAAGTCACATCTACTTAATTATTAGTACCTAACCCACGTTCTCAAAGAATTTCAGGAAAGTACTTTCCATGAGTGCTGCACCTATTGAAATTCTTGGAAATTCTGATCCAGTTCTTACTGGAAAAACAACCAACGCAAAAAGCCCAGTACGTATAATTTTTATACGCAATAAACAAGGATTGTTTTCTCTCTCTAGGTGAAAATGATCTCCGTTTGAATTCAAATATTCAATCACTGATTCAATTTTTTAAAAGGTCGAGCATATTAAAAATTAAAAGGAATCGGTTTATGTAAACAAACCGCACTTCAACATTGCAATTGCACAACATTATTACCTTCAAATTATCACAAACTCTAAACGGAAAGAATGAACAAATAGCAACCGAAAAAACGCAAGAATAAGATATCAAACTTATGAAGCAAGACAGACTAGTAGAGCAAAAGGCTCACCTTTTCTACACTTCTCATAGCAAAGAGCTTTCCCATCTTCATATTTCCGATCACGAGTACACGATTTCACAGTCACGTTCAGTTGAAATCCATTCCTTCGCGCAGACTTCATACAGGAACAAGAAACCGTTTCAGGATGACAGTTTGGTTCAAGATCCACATGTTTCGAGCCAACAGAGACGAATTTGAGGGCAACGACAGTGAAAATCAAGAAAATTTTGAGCCCCATTGAACTGTGCAGATTCTTTCAGGCGTTTTTGCGCGAGACGTGCCTTCCGTCAGCAAGTGGACTTACCATAGCAGAGAGGAAATCGTCTTATCGAAACGTTTCTTCAATGGAAACTCCCCTAAAATATAAGGTTCCCTTTCAGAGTCGAATCAGAGTGAGATATATACTCACGATACAACGAATATAATTTGAACTTTAAAGCGAAAGTGACGCAAATTAATAGGAAACCGATTATTTTTGCCGCCACTCCTCGGGAGCGGAAGTTGGTAATCGTTTTCCAAATTTGGAACTTTACCCGGAAGTGCTTTGTCCAATTTTGCATACGTAAAATATTTACGCCCCACTGACTTTGCAACAAATTTCATTTTAATAGGCATTTTTTGCTTTAATACTATATCTCCCTTCTACTTTTACTACGGTGAGTTTGATAATACTTTATTCGAATAAATATAGGTGATTTACGCGTAAATCGATTGCCCATTATTTCCTGTTTCGATTGCCGCCCATAGTCACCAGAGCCCGCTTTTCTTTTGGTCAGCACCAAAACAAAAAAAGTGCAATAAGCGGGGCGTTAATTTCCGCGAAGTTATTAAATCTCTGTTATCTGTACCAAGAAAAGCCTCCCACACAGTCGTTTTAAGGGACTCGTATTAACTCCTCCCTGAGTCCCCTAAAAATGACTGCGTGGGAGGCTATACCAAGAATTGTTGGACGACGAAAATTCGGATAAGTAATTTAGGTTTGCTCCTATTATCATCATTACTCAGCAAATCTTTTCCGTGTACAATATTTAGGACAACAGGACATGTTCTTTCATGTTCTTACTTTATAGAACGCTAGACCTACACGTACACTCGGGAGAACGTTGCATGGCAACCCGCGCCCGGCTTCTCTCCGCGGAGAGAAGCGACAGCCGGAAATACGTCTGCGTTAGCAGGCTAAATATATAGGAGACTAAAATTTAAACTGAAAAAACGTTCGAAACACTATAATTATTATCACAAACAGAGTGTGGTAAGCTTGTGGCACGCCTTTCAAACAGAAACCAGAAAACAAAAGTATGAGTTACTATTCTCGTCAATAACTGCGAGGTTCTTTCTTCTATTTAATCTTTCATCCGTAGTTCAAATATATGCTTCATATTATATTCATATTCACTGAAGTTTCTCTCGTCTCCCTTTATTACATCTTCCCACCGAACGTTACCATTCCGAAGCCTGGAAAAAAGTTAACCGTTATGTCGAGTAAAGGTTTCAAAGAATTTCCATTTGTCATTTTTAAAAATTAAAAAAAAATTATTATGGAACCAACTTTTTCCACGGAGATTCTCTCCTTCTTTCTTTGTTCAGTTTCATTCTCTCTTTCTTTCTTTCTTTCTTTCTTTCTTTCTTTCTTTCTTTCTTTCTTTCTTTCTTTCTTTCTTTCTTTCTTTATTTCTTTCTTTCTTTCTTTCTTTCTTTCTTTCTTTATTTCTTTCTTTCTTTCTTTCTTTCTTTCTTTCTTTCTTTCTTTCTTTCTTTATGCCTTCCTTCCTTCCTTCCTTCCTTCCTTCCTTCCTTCCTTCCTTCCTTCCTTCCTTTCTTCTTTCCTTCCTTCCATCAAACGGCAAACATTTTAATCGGCTTACACCAGTGGCCATGATTCGTAGTCTTGTACACATATATACACCCCCAGACTTTAATTTCCGCGCCCGTGAACAGGCTCCCAAGTGGGGTATAGGGCGGAAAGAAAAATTGGCCATGGGGGACGGGCGATCGCGAGCGGAGCGTGGTATAGGGGTGCCCCACCCCCTTTCCCGAGCTCGATTTTTGTCTTTGCCTTCTACCCCACTTGGGATCGGGAGCCTCTTCACAGGCTACGTCACGCTATCATGTGGCTAGCTTATTATATTTCTCAGCTCTTTGCGTCTTTACGTCTTTACGTCTCTTTACCTCTTTACAGGTGTAACAGGAATCTTTCCAACCCATTTTGATCATGTCTGAGTTATACAGCTACCCCAACCATCAAACCAAGAGATTTCAGAACTTTGAGGTGGGTAAAGGAAAGCCCACTGAGGGAGTATTTTACTTTCGCTAGACTCCCACCGTATTCGAAAGCCTCTCAGCTTCGTTGGCGGACTAAACGACGGACGGGGATACTCTAAACATTTTGGGGTGAGGGTGTGAAGCCCTGAAAACCAGACCAACTTCAGCTGCATTTTGCAACCCTATTCTAGACCAAAGAGCAAACTTCCTGGTCTATCCCAGACTCGCTATTTTCCAGAAACTTGTTCACTATCACAGTCCAGCAAAAACCAAATGTCCTTACGTGTACAACAACAACTACAACACGTTTTTTTTTTAAGTGTAAATTCCCGGGAAACCTAGTCTAGACTAGATCTAAATTTTTGAAGCAACTAATCAAATTTTTGGAAAATAACACCCTATTCTAGACCAAACCCTCTGTTTTTTATACCCTGTGCCAGTCTACAAGAGATCCGGCACCACCCATCGGTTTGTCACTATGGTTTTGAGGATTTTAATTGAAAACCCTACCCTCCACAACGGCACATAACTTATGGACGTTAAAAATAAGAAATTCCCGATTAAGGATGTACAGTCGCAGTCAGCAAAGTAACTGATTACAAAAAGAAATACATCGAAATCCCTTCAGGTTAAACATCAAATTTTATTTTTAAAAAAAGTAAGCCAGCCGAGGAAAGAAAGTCAACAGAGAAAAAAATGTGTGTCAGCGGTTTTTGATCAGCCGGTCATGCTCTTTATCCATCGTAATGTACCGTGGGCGTGGTCCTTAAAAATAAGACGAAATTGCACTAATTAGCAACGAAAAGAGCTTTTCCGATTTTCTAGGAGCGAATTACATAAGCCTACTGGAGGACATTGGTAGAATTTTGTCCACCGATCCAAGACAATTTTTCCCTCCCCTACCCCTCCGAATTTCAGTTTTCTAAGATGCTCCCTCAATTCCTCCACCCCCCCCCCCCCCACCCCTCCTTACGCCTTAAAGAGAAAATGAAAAGGGATTACAATTTTAACCTTGTCACCACGGACATTTGCTACAATAGTGATCAGGCCGCTTTATTTTTCATGTAATTCCCGCCCCTTTGACCAGTGTCCCCCCTCCCCCATCACACACACCCACACGCACGAACAGTACCCTGCGAGTACTGCCCGGCTGTCATCAGTTCCCGTCGGAAGCAATGACGAGTAAATACAATTAAGTTCCCTTGTGGGAATAGAGTGGCAAAAATATTAGTCTGCAAGCAATCTCTCTAACTGGAGTCTCACGCAAGACATATTATTGGGGCGCGAGCGGCGAGGGAATCGAACCGTGGCTATTTTCGCTCGCCGCTCGCGCCCTCACTTGAGACCCCAGATTGGAGAGCTTGCTTGCAGGCTACTAAAATATTTGATTAAATTCCAAACGTTTCAGACTCAGCCTTTAATAAGCTAGACGTAAGGAAGAAAAGACAAAAATGTACTTTCGAGAGTGCTTTTTTTTTGTAGCTAGGGAACCCTGCATCAATCGAAATAATGCATTCTAGTTAAAAAAAAAAAAGGAATTAAAACTCAACCTGTGCAGGATGGATCGTTCGATCACTGTACCAGTGTTCCATTGTCCACAGCGGCTAACTGAAGGCTTTGGCCTGAATGTTCGTCAGAGTGAACTTTAGGATAAGGAACTGAAAGAGGTTAAATATGTTTATTAGGGAATGCGCTGACTGAATAACTAGCTGACTGACCGACTAAAGGACTAACTCTCCAACCGACCGGAAGACCGATGAGCGTTCGACTAGTTGACAGACTGACCGATAGCACATGCCTGACTGCATGACTGAGTTACCGACCGACCGACCGACCGACCGACCGACTGACTAAGTGACTGACTGACTGACTGACTGACTGACTGACCGACTGGTTGATAAACCGGCCAACTAATTGATGTTACACTGACCGACTGACTGACTGACTGACTGACTGTCTGACTGACTGTTCAACTCACTGATTAACTGTTAGACTGTTAGACTGATAGACGGATTGACTGACTGTGACTGATCATGACTGACTGATTGTTAGATCGACTTAATGGTGACTGGTAGACTAACCGTCTGATTGACTGTCAGACTCACTAAAAGACCGACTTATAGAATGATAGACCAACTGTCTTACAGACTTACCAACTCATCAAGTAACTACTACTATCTGAATGACTGATTGTTTGAAAGCTTTTGAATGACCGGCTGGTTGCACACGAGTATGGTTTCTTGACTCACTCAATTGACAATTTTCAGGTGTTTATGTAAATGGCGAACAAACTAAGGCATTGCTATCAACTTGTTCAAAAACTGGAACAAGAGCTTTTAAGCAAGAATACTAGTCCTGAAGGAAAATTTTGATAATTTTTGTTATTTGTCGTACATACAAAAGTGTCAAACTTTACATAGCTCATTAATAATTCATAAAGAGAAAACCAAGAACATAACTACTCCGAAGGAGGTTTGGAAATGTGATCTTAATATAAAATTTATCGAACATTTGCTTTGGATTTCTAGTTTGAGAAGCTTTATCAAACGTTCGAAAGAGTGCCGTTTTCTGAGCCGAGTCGGACGTTTTTAACCAACTTCGAAGCGTTTGGATGAAATACTTTTCCTCCAGTTACGTCAAATAAATGTGGCCTCATCATAGCCTCGTTCCCAGGGTCCTCTCTCTTTCTTCCTGGGAACGAGGTTAGCTTCATCAAGAAAGGCTGCTTGTGTACAACCACTCTTACTGACTGATCGATGGACAAATTTAAGAACGGACACGAATAAACAAACCGAAGAAAAAACAAAGGAGAAAATAAAATCTTCACGCACAAACACGATGTTACTTTACCCTATTTTTTTTTTCAGGAATCTATTGTAACTGTTTAAAATTGTAGCGTATCTTGCCACAGGGTTAGTCTCAAACATACCCTGAGAAAGAAAGGCCGTGCCTTTCGAAATATTGGAAAATATACTTCCCTGACCGTGAAATCAGCCTTGCTCCTTTTTTTAGATTATTTACTTTAACTTTGACTGATGGCGTGGGAAAGTAAAATGAATATCCTTACCTAACTTATCGTAACGTTGCCTGGTCGTCCACCTACTGTTCTAATTTGAACTGTATTTATCTTTTGCAGAAGCGCATCTGTTGCTGATAACGAAAGCTGATTATCTAGCTAATTCCGCCACTTTATTTAACCAACTTTTAGTTCTTGACAGGCGTTACAATTTTGTCTATCGCTGCCTTTCTGTATTCGTATCATAATAGTCTTTTGCCTAATAGCTTTCGTAGTCTCTTCACAACTAGTCAACAGGTCCATCAGTGAGAACTCGAATTGTCTCTCACTACAGATCACAGTTTTGTAGAACGAATATTTAACAGTTCAGCATCCTTTTTCAAGGGCTTAAAATCTGGAATTCATGGTTCATGGTTCATTTATTTCACACTATTTACATAAAATTAACATAGAAAGAAAAGTATAGTTACAACATTCACTGCCCGTTGCACTAAGTTCACCGTCCATTTGTTTTTTTTTTTTTTTTTTTTACTAAACAATATCTCATTGAAAGCTGCTTTGTGACGTAAGTTCGATGTGTGTTGTTTTTACTTCTCTTTGTTCACTCTGTATTAATCCACGTTTTAATTAACATGTCTCAGGAAGTCTGTTTATATAAGCTTATGTAGCTTCATTAGCCTTCCTTGTCACATCTGCCGATATGTAATTATCGCCGATTTCTGTTCAACCTGCTTTATATGATCTGTTTATGTGGGTGACTAAATAAACTAAATAAAAAGGGGAAAAAATAAGCCCCTGTGTGACGTAAATGGGAGGTTACAAACCTGTTTTTAGAGTAAGTGTCTTCATGTCAGATTTTCCAGCTTTGTATGCAAAGCAAGTGAAAACCCCCTCGTCTTTCTTGGTGACATTTGTGATTTCAAGAGTTCCCTCCAGTCCGTTTCTCCCATAGCCTTTAAACGTGTACGTAAATCGTCCTCCTTCTCTAATTGGGACACCAGACTTGAGGAAGATCCCCACTTCGGCGTTGTCCATTTTGCAAGTCAAGTTAATCGTGCTTCCGATGTAAGCAACGCTGGTTTTCTGAAGGCTGAAGTATTTGATAGTGGGCTGATTTGCATTTTTCCCTAAAAGAGAAAGTATACGGGTTAAAAGCTAGCAAGTTAGTGCAAAACTGGCTCGAAAAAGTTAGCGTTCGATTGCTGAGCGTCGGACGGCATTCGGTCGAGTTGAAAGTCATTGAGCACGGATGAAGGCGAGTCTGCATTCCTTACTGGTCATGTTACCAGGCTTACACCAAAAACTTTGTTTTTATATTGGAGCCAAAACTACGAGAAAATTAATTTTGCCTTTGTTAAACATAGCAGGCCTATCAACAGAAATTTTAATCACATTCATTGTTAATAGAAATCAGTATAGTACGTATTAAAGGGTAGGGGGCCAAGAAATAGACACGCACGAAAAACTATGAAAACTGAGGCTATTACACCCTCTCTGCGCACCCGCGATCAACTAGTATCATTCGGAAAGATCCCCTTCAGGCTGGGCCTTTATAGACCGCATTGCCATGTATGAGTTGGTTGTCTTGGACTGCTAGCCACCTAGGCCGAAAGTGTCTTTGATCGATCTACCACATGACAAATCAAATATGCTAAGTTGCGGTGGCGAGAGGATCCTACCGCGTTTTAAATCCTCCCACTGGACATAGAATTTATCTTGGTAAAAGAGATGAAATGAACGTTTACTTACTTTCTTGTTTGATCACCATACTTGCAGCTATGTTGGCGAGTAAAATAACGAGGGTGATATTGCGTAGTATTACACCTCTCTCCATCTTCAATGTGTTCTGCGCACTTGGTCAGCAAGTCCAACTTCTTCGTAAATTGCCTTAACTGTGATTGAACAGGGTGCTTGGACAGAAAAGAGGCCCATTTATATACAATTTTCAAGGCATCCGCTTCTTCTTTGAATGCGTGGGATTTCTTAATTGGGGCAAGTTTATGCTTACAACCAACTTGACTTCCTTTAAGGTTTTAGTTGGATGTAACGAACAGTCATTGCTAAATAAAACTGAGGGCAATTCTACATGCTTTTCATCTCTTCAATCATGCGGTGTTCCCCTGCAGGGCAGAAGAAACTAAGAAAGTGAGTTGTGCTCTTCGTTACAACGAGTTTCTTGTTTCAAAGTATCGTCAAAAAGGTGTCATCTGCGTTCTGGGATAAAGTTTTGCGGTTTTTTCAGGATACCAAAAAAAAGTCGCTAGAATCACGAAAGATCGAAATTCTGTCACCAATATAAATAGCAAGGCCTAATTTTGATCAAGGACGCTAATTCTGGGGGATATATTTCTAGTATTCCCAAAAAAGGTAGCAAGAATACACTAAAAGAGCCGTTTTTCGGCAAAGCTAATTAGAAACCGAAAGTTAAAAGACTGACTTATTGAGTCAAAAGAAATTTAAAACATCAAAAGTACTGATTATGGAAATGAATACATTATGTACAAAAGAAGGAGATATGATTTCGGGTGAAACCCAAAATATGTCCAAGCACTCTGGTAACAGAGCTTAAGTTTCAACAAAATGATGGATGTTAAGTTATCATTAGTACAATGAATTGATACGAAAACAAAAGACAATGTTTTCGACAATATTTTGATATATAGCTTAGAGTTTCGACAAAGAATCAGTGCACACGAACAGTAATTGTCTGTATCTGCGCATGTCTCATCGCTGGTGTGAAGTGAAGGGAAGACAAAGCTCGTTTTTTTCCGTTACCTCGTACTTGATCGGATAGTCATGCTTATCATTAGCAGGTACAACATAATGATATAACGATCATCCGGTTTAAGGGGGTATTACAGAGGTGTTAGGATAGGATATTGTTTTCATTTTCGAGCAGAAAGAAAAACGGATTAATGAATTTTGATTTTCATGACACATCATTTCTACGGATACAAGCCAACAAAGTTTCTAAGCCGAATTATCCATGATTCCTAAATACGTTTTATCGATTAAACAATTTGTAGAGATCTTTAAGCATGCAGATTTTGACCAGTATTAATCGTGCTATACTATACATTCACTTCCCACACATTTCCGGAGAAAACCAAAGATTTTTCGAGCGATTGCGATGGATATCCGAAGATTGCGCATCCTCTTTTGCAAGACTATCGGCAAGCATTTCCGACAACTTTCTCGACTGCGATATTTAACGAGTGATCTATTTGATGTTTTTAGCTCAGAATAGTTTAATCAAATTATTTAGTTTAACATCGAGGCGCTGAAATATTAACTTAGTAGAGAATTTGTTTTAGATCAGCCAGAATCCAATTTAACTCAGGCTCCAACCACGCAAAAAAAAAAAAAAAAAAAAGAAGTCGCAGTTAGCGTTAAGTGACGAAGGAGGACAATGGCTTATCTCCATAATGTTGGCTTATGACCAGACTTAAATTCTCACAATGCTGATACAGCGAACACAGTACCGTTTGTACTATTCGCGAATCGCCGTTCTATGTAGTTACTGTCTAATCACGCAATAAGAAAAAGGATGATTTCCGTGATCTACGTTTCTTGAAGAATACGAATTAAATACAATAAATGCTTCTATCTCGTTAAGCGATCTGTTCATTGAGGGTTGGAAAAAACTCGATTGCGTGAAAATGAAAAATAAGTGTCTCCTCGACAGAAAAGAATGACACGCATTGCTCTGTGTCTATATGCGATATGCATGGTTACATCCATGACCTCAGCTGATGGAGTATTTTCCCGGGAAATGGTGTCATGAACTTCCGGTCCTCGCTGTAACGGAAGTGATAGATATCTGAAACAGTCTATTTCCGGTCATCATGATTATGCTATAAGTCACTTACCTTGCAAGTCCCTTTAAAAGGTTAAAAAGAGAAAGCAGATTTTTCATTTGACTTATAGCAAACCAAGGGCTATTTATCACTCAGTCAGTGAGAACGACTTTGTGGCGATAAAACCCGCGATACGATAGTTATGATTACAAATGCGAAGCAAAAGAAGCCGTATGGCAGTCTGATCTCCAACCCCGTTCATGGGTATTTTTTCTTTTTATATGCGAGACCAAGAAGGTAAGGAATTAGAAAACAAACTCTGCATTTGAAGAAGGTGGTCTTCGCTTCAGACAGCTGCAACATAAGCAATCACATGCTCTGATCAAGTACTCACTGGAACCGTCCTAATGAATTATCGTGGGTTGGTTGCCTCCCACGCGTGTTTGAAGAGGATAGTACGACTCTTCTGAAAACACTTGAACTGCGTAAGACATTAAAGGAGTAGTCGATGGTCAAAGGATAGAAGATATATCAAGCTCGCCCGTGGCCATGTGAGACAGTCTGAATAAATACAATACGGACCTTTAACAACCGCAACGCCAACACAAAGGTCACTTCAACTTTTTGAACTTTTTGCGATTTTTCCAATTCTTTCAATTTGTGTAACCTAGCCGAAGTATCCAGGAACTGAATTGGTAGGAACGGTGATCACATTGTTAAAGAACATGAAACAAAATAAAAATCACCGTCGTGTGGTCCTGTTCTCCGTCCAGTTTCACGTTGCTGTTTTACAGAGGACGGCAAAAAATGAACCAGAATTCATAAGGCACGCCGCGCAGAACGATTGATTTGGCCATTAAATCCTATTGTCTTTTGACATCCTCGTTGAAGTGGCCGTCATTGCTCCGCTGAAGGCCCCTGGTCGGGGTTAAAAGCGGCTCTAAGCGCGCCTCTGTGAAACAGCTACCCTTGGCTGCCTAAGGAATAAGGTGTGCGCATGCGTGAAGGGTGCTTAGCGCATGTGCGGTAGTGTTTACAGTGACTTGACACTTGAATGAATGAACATTATTTAAGTGTCAGAGTATTTATCTTGCTAGCTATCGGTAATTATGGACACTTTTTAAAAAGGTGAAGTGTTAAGAGGTTTTTGACCTCTTGTTAAAAATTCTAAAACAAAGAGAGGAAAGAAATCAACTCTATTCTTGAAGGAACAACTCGTGATCTTGACTAACGCATTTTGGAAACAAGAATGCGAGAACTTGAAAAACATTAGCCTAACATTTTCAAGTTTCAATCAGACCTGTTGTCTCTGGCCAGAGGCACTAATCAACAGTTTTATTGCACTGGGGTGATAATTTATAAGAAATCTAGGCAACTAGCTTTTTGTTTCTGTTGAGAAACATTTTTGGGTTTTGAAATGACATCAAATTCGCGTGATACTTCCCCTTTAACAAGACCTGCGTAAGTCCGACCGTTTTGAGCAATCTAGAAATACTAAGCGAATTTATGGATGGTTGGACCCCGAACAATGTTGCTTGTGAACAAATCTTTGAACAAGCCTGCCCGGAAAAAAGTTGGAAGCAGACACTCCCTGAAAGAAATTATTTCCCAAGGGTGTGAAGTGTGCACACCCTTGGGGGGGGGGGGGGGGAAGAATGTGAAGACATGCCACGACCTCACCGCCTTCGACAACAAATAAACATCCATACATTGAATGCTTTGTAACAGTTTATTTGAACTCTCGTCTTCCATTTTTCCAAGTAAAAGATTGCCCCCCACTTCAAATTTTAATATGACACGAGGGATCCTATTCTAGCGCATGAAAAGGTAAAAGAAATATCAAAATTCTATTCACCCGACTTCCAGCTCACAGTTTTATCGTTTACCCCGGAAGGTATTTTGAAACTGTGGCGTGAAACGACAAACAAAATTGTCGATCCTCCTAAGAGCTACGGTGGAAATGGATTGCAACATAAAAACAATAGACCGACTCAACTTCTTACATTTCTGTTAACGTTTCTTAGAAAAACGGTGAAAACCAGACTTGTTCCCGTACGTAGCTCGATTTCAAGACGGCGGGTTATTGCAAGTCTGAACTTTTTAGTTAAGACGTGGTAGATTGTGGGAAATCTGAAGTCTTTTTCTCCGCACTTCCCAGAATACCATTTTCACTGCAACCGAACACTACCTAGCGCTCATTAATAAGGAAGGGAAGCGAGCCTGGTTAAAAATAACGTCGCTTTTCTCTCGGTCTCTTTGGAGTTCTGAACAGAAGTGAGGTTTGAAAAAGAACTTCGAACATAAGCGACGTTTTCCTCGTGATAAATTACGCCTTCTTCCGAAGCTTAAAATCACCTTTAAAAGCAAATTTATAATTTAAGTAGCGAAAGAGGTTCAAAATTTTAGGGCTCAAGAGCGAGCTGCATGTATCCTTAACCCTTTAAGCCCTAACAATGATCAGCATCAAATTTCTCCTTGTAATATCAATGCTTATTCAATCCCTGAGGTCATGAGAATTTAGGATATCATCACCCAAGATGAATTTTCTTAATATTTTGATAACTTCTCCTCAAAACT
>NW_028145515.1:820000-832500 GCF_977016875.1 Pavona decussata | reverse complement strand
AAAGAGTCTTGACTGGAGGAAAACAGAAATGGCCAGCTGAGTGAAGCTCCACAAAATATTCCTCCCAACTACAAAACTAAGAGTAAGATGGATGCCACTCAGGAAAACTATTCAGAAAAATCAATGTTGAGACTACGTATGTCCAGTGACAGACTATTTCTCATCCACATCTTTTTCTAGCCCTGCCATAACATGACTTACCCGACTGACGTTTTGATGGAAGCAGGTCATCTCCCCCAAGCAAATCAATAAAAGCACTTGGCTCATCACTCCTATTTCCATTTCCATTCGACACTTCATCATCTCCAAGTAAATCTGTTTCTAATAGTGATTCGTCACCATTCTTTGCAGCCTCTTGACTTGGCGCATCATCCACTTTTTTCTCATCTAGTGGAGAATGCTCCAAAGAAATCAGCTGGTCGTCATCATCTTCATTAGAAGCTGCCTGACTTTTGTCGTCGTTTGTTGATTCTTTCTTGGCTTCTTTGGAATCTTTGTCGGGCTTTGCTTCTTTTCCTTCCTCATCTTTTTCGTCAATATCAAGAGACAGAGGATTGAGGTTTTTCAACATCTGAAATTGATATGTCGGTAATCCCTTGAACTGTTCTGACACTTGTATCATTGTTCGTGAAGTATTCTCCCAAAATTTGAGCAGAGCCTGCTGGTATGCAGCTAGTGTACTTGAAAGTAAATTACATCTACTTGCAGAGAGAAGATCTATCTTTTGCATGACATCAACCTTCAGCTTTTCAAATTTCTTTTTTCCCTTTCTGACTTGACTTTGAACCTGTAGAAAAGAGAGATAAACATTAAATATTTTCTATAATATATTATAATTATTATTGAGAAGTGGAAATTGGAGTGCTCCAAGCTTGACATCAACTCTTTGTGTTTCAATATTATCTACATGCAGGGTTTGAAACGCTGTTAAACAGAATTCTTGAAGTTGCGAATCAGAGAGCTCAAACCACAGCACAAATAAAGGATGTAGAAACTCTGGGACTATGCACGCAAGAAATAAGGGCATTGAAATCTTGTAATTTAGACAAGACTTGTCTGGGTTTTCTGGTTTCTAATGAGGGAAATAACATTACTGTAGTGTACCGTGATCCTGTAAAGTTTACAAATTAGTCAGTAAGGACTTTCAGGTGCAGGTTCTGTCTCACCCTACACCTATGTCTTGCAATGTAACTCTTGTTCACTTGAAAGATGGTGCTTCCTTTTGTTACAACACTTTATATTCTGTTCTGTGCATCTCTAGTCTGAGAAAACAGACATAGTTTTACATTGCTTGCACTGGGGTGCTTACCATTTACATGGAAAACCCGGAAATTCCAGTTGAAAATCAAATGGTACATGTACGCATCATTACATTTGGAGTACTTCTGAAATTATGGGCTTCTGGTCAAAGTGATGCATTTTTATTACTCCTTTTGGGATTTACAGCTGATGTTCATACACTTTGCATGTTATCCATGTTCTGTTACGACAAGCTAAATCATTTTGATTTATGCCGAAAATTTACATCTGGGTGGTTTGGATAAATGGTAAGCACCCCTGGTCTCCCTGTGAAAGCAACATCTGAGTAAAAACTACAGAAATGAAGTCTTTATTGAAAAAAAAACCCACAAAACAGACTCAGCAGATGTGAGTTTTTACAATCAAAATCATGAATAAAAAGAGCCCGTACTGATGATGTAATAAAATTGCTACACAGATCTGGGTAGTAATTCTGATTGTTTGAAACAAATTTCCCATCCGACACACATGAAGGACAACTGTTTGTGGTTTTCAAGATCACAAAAAGGAAATCAGCCATGGCTTTCTGTTGCAAGTGTCTTATCAAAGATTCCTCAAATTAAACAAACAACAAATTTAATTGTTTAAGACAGTGACATCAGCTACCTCTCTAAATTTATCTAATCTCTTATATTCCTCAGGATCCAGTTCTTTAGACAAGTTTGCCATCCACAAGAGAGCTGCTCTGTAGTCTGTTCTGGACTGCTCCATGCGATTAACAGTCTGGATAGTGTCAGAGATGGCACGGAAACGGAAAGTTTCAACTTCCTGGTACAGCCGCACCAGAGGAGTTCTTAGACTTAACCTGTTGAAAGTGCAAAATAAAGAGAGTTGGAAAAGATAAACACACAAAAAAATACCACTTTTTGAATTGGGGTGGGTACACATAGTCCTAAAGTGATGACGTCACAAAAACTAAATTTTTGAAATTATGGGATTTGTTATTGAATTCCAAAAGAGCATGATGAAAAATGCCTACTTGCCAAAAATCAGCATCTTATTGCAATTTGGAGGTGAGATATTAGCTTTGTTATGCCCTGGTGACTCCATACAAATCCTTCTAATTTTGTCTCAGTTCCAAACATTAGGAACTGAGACAAAATTAGAAGGATTTGTATGGAGTCACCAGGGCATAACAGAGCTAATATCTCGCCTCCAAATTCCAGGCTGCTTCCTTCTTACCCCACAGTCCACTCTCACACCCCCAAATATGTGTACCTCTCTCTCATAACATGACGTAACCAACCCCAGCAAAGAACAGATCAAATAAAATAAATCACTTTATTTGAGTGTCAATGTATTATAATAGCAACTTGGGTCACTTTCCAGATTTAATTGGACTTTAGGAGCGTTAGTTTTTTAGGAGAGGGGAAAACCAGAGTACCCCCCAAAAAACCTCTAAGAGCAAGGTCAAAAACCAACAACAAACTCAACCCATATGGCGCCGAGTCTGAGAATCGAAGTTCCCGCGCCACATTGGTGAGAGGCAAGTGCTCTCATCACTGCACCATCCCTGCTCTCGCCAAGATGTTCAAAGTCATGTAATTTGTAATTTGACAAGAAACAAACAAATATACAGCCCAGTGTGTTAAGATAAAATTAACCCACCTTTGTTGTGCTGAGTAACTCTGTGCCTTGCCGACAGCTATCATCATTTTTCCAGCTTTGGATTTATCTTGTGAGCCCTGCTCTCTCAGAAAGCGTCCCATTTCATTCTCATCTTGAGATAAAGCTAAAAGAAAATTCAAAAAGATTGAGAGCTCTAGTTTAAGAAAGCGTCCCATTTCATTCTCATCTTGAGATAAAGCTAAAAGAAAATTCAAAAAGATTTAGAGCTCTAGTTTAAGAAAGCATCCAATTTCATTCTCATCTTCAGATAAAGCTAAAAGAAAATTCAAAAAGATTTAGAGCTCTGGTTCAAGAAAGCGTCCCATTTCATTCTCATCTTGAGATAAAGCTAAAAGAAAATTCAAAAGATTTAGAGCTCTAGTTTGTAAACTAGAACAGAAGATACACTAAACAGTCTCCTTAACTACTAGATACTGTTTTCACTTTCTTAAGAAACAAAAAAAAGTCAAGTGAAGAATTGCTGTTAATTAAGAGAATCTGTAAAACTTACCAAATATCCTATTTTGATAAATTTCTATTGCCTTCAGAATGTCCATGCATGTCTTTTGTATATGTCTAAAGGCCTGTATAAAGAACAACATCAAAGTTAACGTTTATTTAACTATCAATAGGCTTTTAGACTAAACTGAAAATTAGGCATCCAAGATGCCTGTCTCCATTAAACGTTTTAAGGTTCAAGTGAATTCTTGAGTGACTGTTGAAGGTACAGCCAAAAACCCTGCTGACAGGCAACTCACATAGCCGTACTATCATGAAAAACATCAAATATGGTAAAGTTGAGCTATTTACATCCTCCCTTTAAAAAAAGAGACTGCTCAGTGTTCTGTAACACAAACACACAGAAAATTAAAATTTATTTTATCTTCAATTAAGAAACACAACTTTAATTCACATTCATATTCAAATTCACATACAGTGTCTTTATTCCTTATTCATCCAAAGACTGATTTGGCCTAACTTCCATTGCTAAACTTCTTTTCATTAAAACATTGGACAACCAAAGTATCCAGCCAGGCAAGTGCTTTTTACACGCCATTTGTCCAGAGACAAGTTTTAGTTAAAATATTTGTTAGACCCTGCTATGACAATTTCTTAGGCCTGTGACAGTCCATTTTAGGCTTCTATTGGCTTCTTGTAGTTGTTCCTTGGGCTCCATATCATGTTCTTTGAGCTAAAAAGGACTTCTGTTCTTTCTTGTCATTTAGAGTTGATGTTACACAGTGGACACCATTTTGTTTATATGTGCAAACTACATATACATGTACATGTATATGCACAAGTCTTATGCACTGGTCAGTGGAATTAACAAAACCATTTAGAGGAATCAACTGATCAACCAATGTAAAGAATTAGAACTACACACAACTGAATTTTGCTCCACACTGTTACTGTACAACCCATTCACAGGTTAAAAAAAAAAATTGTTACTAACACTTGTTGAAGACATTGCATACTTGTCAATCTTAATATGCACTAAAAATTGTTACCAGTGAGGGTAAACATTACTCGGTCTTAACCAATCAGAGCATCGCATTTCTACAAGCCATCACAAGAAAGTATTATTTATCGGCCAGAGTAAACTTTCCCACTAACAAAATACCAGATGTTCATGAAATGGCTTTCACTTCTGACATTGAATCAAACTTTATGGAATCTCTCAGTTTCCTACCTCAAGACGTGCATCCACTTCTGCATCTCCAGCCACTACATAACAGTCCTGCTCCTTTCCCAATTTTTGGATCACGGTTTGTTTTGTGTGCCAGTATTTCTGTTCCACTTTCCCCTTGATTCCTCCTGATGGTGGCCGATAAGGATTGTAGCCATAGTTATAGCTGTAGTTTCCTTCATAGCCCTCGTCGTCGTCATGGTAGGGCTGGTAAGGCCGCTGATGGTCGTCACTATAACGAAAGAAATAAAAAAATGAAGAAAAATAGAAAGATAATTTCATGCGTGCTTCTCAGAGTGCCAAAGTACATTTAAGTAGTTTGCTGATACATAAGTTTATAGTAAACATTAAAATGACCACAGAAAAGTACAGTCAAACCCCTTTATTATGGACACCATTGGGAACGGTAAGGAGACGTTCAACTGACCGTGTTCTGGAATAAGAATACATACACTTCGTAAGAGGTTTTTGGAGTTACTGGAGTACAAAATACGTCGTCTCGAATCCATTGGTTCTTTTAAAAAAGCTTTATTTTCCTTTTACAATGTACCTTGTTATAACACTACTTATGATTTTGCTATTGATAGACTTAATGCAATTTTCCATACTCGTTTACGTTTAGACACTTGCGCGCTTAACTATTATCTTTATAAAATAGGTTGCAAAGAAAGCCCCATGTGTTTTTGTGGTTTCTACAGCGAGACAATTAAGCATTTTCTTCTTGAATTCCACTTTTTTCTGCCCCTACAATTAATCTGCTCTCCTCTGCTGCTGGCATATTTGCTGACAGGTGGTTTTCCATGTCTAAAGCACAAATAGTATCAGTTTTTCTGTTTGGATCACAGTTACTTTCTCCTAAGCAAAATAAATGATCTATTTTTTCATGTCCAGTCTTTTATATCTGAATCGAGGAGATTTTATAAAAGTACCTAGATGTGTATTTTCCACCTGTTGGCATTGCTTAATGCTGCTTTTTCTTAATTTTGCTGCCGCTCTGACTAATTATTATTTAATGTTAATTTTTCAATTCAACGAAGTGAGCCCTCTCAATGAGTTTTTTTTCTCTTAGGGCAAACTCCGACAATAAAATATGTTTAAATAAAAAAAAAATTACTCTTTAATTATTATCGTGTGTCATTGAAAGTTTGTAGAAAGGTCTTCGCAAATATACTTAAAAAGAAAAACCTTACTTCTGTTTCGCTTATTCTTATTCTGGAATACGGTCAATTGAAGGCAACCACAAAGTGTCTGTATTACAGTATCCTTATTAAGTGCCTTAATTTTGAGGGTGGGACCAAGTACACTGTCCATATTTAACAAGGAGTCCTTGTTAAGCAGGTGTCCGTAAAGTGGGGCTTCACTGTACTTCTCAATAACTCTCAGACATGACTTCTGAATGGTCGTACAGTACTTGACATTTTTTACCAAAGACAAAAGTAGACCCATTTTTAACAGTGTCACAGGAAATGACTAAGCTGTACTCAATTACTCACACTTAGTTTTGAATTTTAGGATTTCATTTTTTAGTTTGACATTTAGAATGACCTTATATAGGAAAGTAAATTACTTAATAGATTTCAGTTGATTTGAATGGTATCATCTTGATACTGTATTTTACCCACGGATACATGTACATGTACAGGTACAAAACCACACTGTACAAAAAAAGTACCCAAGGCAAGTGATGCTCAATCATTTATTTACTGATAGCACACAGATCCAAAAACAGAAACAAAATGACAGACTGAGGTATTTTTTACAGTCAGTAATAAAGGCATACACTGTACAGACAGACCCTGTATTAAGGACACTGTTGGGAACCAGAAAAAGTGTCTGTATTACAGAGTGTCCATATTAAGCCGGTTAATTTTAAGGAAAATGGGTGGAGCGGGACTGAGAAAAACTGTCCGTAACAATGGGTTGTCCGTAAAGCGACATTTCACTGTACTTGAAAAAATGAAATCCAGTTGCTCCCAGAGGGAGGTCTGGATGCTCTAACACTGAGCTTAAGGACACAAAATGATTGCAAAAAATAAAAATACAGTCAAACCCCATTATTATGGAAACCATTGGGACCAGAAAAAGTGTCTGTATTACAGAGTGTCTTTATTAAGTGGGCTAATTTTAAGGAAAATGTATGGGATGGGACCAAGAAAACTGTCCATAATATTGAGTGTCCAAATTAAATGGGTGTCCGTTAAGCGGGGTTTCACTGTAGATACAATCATAGCCTACCTTTCCTCAGGATCTTGTGTAACTTTCTGATAGGTGCTGTTCATTGTAATGATGAGTGTTTCTCACTCAATTCCCACTTAACAACAGACTGGCAAAACTAAATTCAAAGGTACCTAAATAAACAGAAATGAACATGTTACTTTGACATGCATGTTGTAGGTTAAAATGAATCCAGGTTAAAATGATTTCAACCTACACTTGATTTGTATTTTCCTTTGTTAAGGTTGGGTAATTTACAACTGAAACACAGGAAATACAAATCAACCTCGGTTGAAATCATTTTAACCTGGGATTCATTTTAACCTACAACATGTACACCTGTGTTTGAAAATTACTTGAAAATGGTTGACAATGTAGTGATCAAGAACAATATTAAGTTTTAAAGGTACAGTTGGGTCATCAAATAAAAATGATGAATTATTCAGAGTCAAAGGAGAAACTGGGAAACTTCTGCTGAGCAAAGTCACAGGCAAGGTGACATGCCTAGGGTTTATTCTAGAAACTGGCTTCCAAAGGCCCAGTTGGCCTCCCCTGGGGATTTTGCAGCCATTTTTGTTTCACAAAATGGGGCTCAAGATATTTCAACTTCTACACGTAGCAGAACATAGGATTTGCAAAGTAATTATGAATTGGTGGTGCAAAATTACTACATTGACATATGGAACACTTTATAAGTTGCTTTCATAGCAATAAATTACAGTTGTTTAAAAAAGCTATTAAATACATTGTATCGTTACAATACAAACATAGCCTTTCTTGGTATAATTTGTGTCACAAACTTGCGCATCATGTTTGATGCACCTCTGCAATTTTTGTACACCACTACACAGGGTCCGAAATTAACTTTTTTAGGCAGGCGCCAAGTGGCGACTGAAATCTTTGTTTCAGTTGCCATATGGAAAAATGTGGTCGCCAAAAAGCAGAAAAAAAAGTGTCAATAAAATTTTTCCTTCGCAGCGAAACACAAACCAAAATTTTTGGTTGCCAGATGGAAAATTCTGGTCACCAATTTTTCTTTTAAGAATCAGAACGAAGAGAACGCGTTTGCGTTTGGGGCCACAATGGCGATTTATACACCTAGCTACCACTGAAAAATCACAAGGAATGAATCGAATGCCGACTATATACGCAGTTTCATAAGAATGCTAAATGTTTTAAGTCAACTTTATGCCTTCTCTCGTCTCTACCTTTTGGAAAAGAAATGTACCCGATTGAAAAACTGCCGGTTGGTTCTTTGCTCTATGTTCAAAACCGTAAACGATCTTTCCTTTCACATTCTGTCAAGACGATCGACGGATCGCCATGTTGTTTGCACCAGGCCACAACCGTGCAGCATTTCTCGTTCAAAAAACATGGCGGCAAAGCTTCGCACTGCTCGAGCTGTGAAGCGTTGTGATAGATTTATATTAACGGGAAAATCGGTTTTATACTTCAAAAGCAGTGGAAAGGTAAAAAGTAAGTGACCAATTGGCGGGCGGCTTTGAATTTTATTTTTATTGATTTGGCTGAAAATCAAAGTTATTGTTTGTATAATGATCGTGGCATGAAATAGTTAATCGCCCGCTGGCGACTAGTTGTGAAATTCTGGTCGCCAGTGCAAAATTTTTAGTCGCATTAGCCACCAGGAAAGCGCAATTTCGGACCCTGCTACATGTTTATCTGAAGTAATTATACAATGTTGCATTCTAGAAAAAATCCTTTATGAATGCAAGTAGTTGCCAGTCATAATAAATATCCATCCTTATTATTCAACACACTATAACATTGACCAAATATGGTCATGGTGTACTGAATATTTGCCATCCATAGTCAACAGATGTCCTGCGCTATACGTAATTTTGTATGTTTTGTGTGTCAGGATGACAAAAATAGAAAAATTAAGATTGTCTCCAGCTTTTCTGCAATAAAACTGTTGTGCTTTGTTATCAATGTGTTAAAAATAAAACAATTATCCTGCTTAATCTTGCAGATTTTAGCCAACTTTGCCTACAGCCTCATTGGCTAATTATCAGGTGATATTCCACACGATTCCGCAGGATAATTGTTAAATATAAAACAGATGTGTTACCAATCATCTGTTCAGGGTGGCTATTACAAGTTTAACTGTGTGCATATAAGCAGACATGAAAAGGAAGTAGAATAAAGAAAACCAAACACACGTATTTTCTGTTCAACAGTCAGACAGACTCATGCGATCTATGGCCAGGATTGACATTTTGAAATTGGTACAAGAGGGGATAAGCTGTATAGGATGTTGACATAAACAGATATATTAATTTTTATTAACCAACACTACAGTTAGAAAATATAATACTAATCACCTTCCATCTCCAATTAAGCTACAACTTATTGACTGATTTTAACAGTTTTTCTTTATGTCTTTTTTAGAGTTGTGAATTTAAAGAGGATGGATTCAACACAACAAATGAACAGATACCTTTACTGGCTAGACAATAACATAGAGCCTTATCAAAGACAATTTCTGTTGTCACCTCAAATTTAATCTCAGCTTTTGAAAATTGAATTACGCTTACATTTTACACAAAAACATTCAGGAAGCATTCTGAAAACGTGTTTTTAAACCAAGAAATCATGTCAGTGCCCAGAAATTTCCTCCTCAAGGTTCCGAAACTTCGCCTTGTGATACGGTACGTGGATTCATTCAAAGGATATAAAATATTAAAATCTCCGTGCTCCTTTATAAAAACTTAGTAGCTCGTTTATTGCTTTGTGAACAGGACATCGGCTGCTCACAGGATTAAAATCAAAACATAACGCAATAAAACAACCGCACTGGTACGCTGAAGGCGTCATTCTGCCACGGACGAAGTTTTTCTCGTTTTGTGGTTGAACTTCTCAATGACGAGATTTTTTACGGCGAGATCAAACTTCCTTGAACGCAAAATAAACGCATCGGCTGTTACTCTACAAAAAACATGATCAAACTTTAAATTCAATTTATTTAGAAGCAGAACTACGCCTGAGGAATCCACAACTTTTGAAAGATGATTTTGATTTGATAGAAGAAGGGAAATTAACATAAAGATTGTATAAACAGGTGAGAGTGACACGACATCAACATGGCGAGCAAGAAAATTGAAGTGTTTCTCGCATTTTCAAGGCAAAAATAAACAACCCTATAAAATTCTAAATGGATGGATTGAGAAGTACTTTACCTGTCTTGTAACGTTTCATCAGAGCAAAACTCCAGGAAAGTTTTCCATGAATAAAAATCTACGACTTCTTTCACTCCACAAAACACAGTACAAATATGGCCGCCAAATGCGCGCGCATCGGAAATAAGTTCCCTGTTGCATGATGGGAAAACTCTGCGTTCATCCTATTTTTCCTTCATCCAGGTTCATTTCTCTTCTTTTCTTTTCTCTTCGTTTCCTTGAATTGTGAGTTCCTATGCTTCTTTTCTTCCGGCTTACGAATTTCTTAACTTTGTCTTTCAACTTTTTTCCCGTTTTATCGATAGTTGGTTCAAAAGTTAGGCTAAAGTGTGCCATTTTTCTCTTAAAAATGGCACATTGTCGTGTTTCTGGAGATTTGAGGGCAGACAGTGTCTAAAAATGAGCTGGGTATCTTTTTCTTTTTCTTTTCCCTAAAGTGGGAAAGCTGCAATTTCTTCTGACAGTTAATGGTCTTGGCAAAATTACACTCAAACGTTAAAAACGCAATTTCCGCACAAAAATTGAACAGCAGACTCGGACAGGCCTTTTTGTAGGTTAGTTCTGTCTAACCGAAATATTGGGCAATAAATAATAATATAATAATAATAATAATAATCTTTATACAGGGAGCCCACATCACGAAAGTGATATTCAGTGGGGCCCTGTAGATTGAGAAATGATTTAAAACTTACAATTATTTTAAAAATTACAATTATTTAAAAGTAGAAAATACAAAGTCGGCGGTAAGAAATAAAAATAAGAAATAAGAATTAAAAACTAGCTAAAAACGCGCTCTTTGATACGTTGCTTAAAAATTAAAAAACGATTTTATGTCTTTGAAAGACTGTTCTAAAAGGTTCCATTCCTTAATACCCTGGTAAAGGAGTGTCTTCTTTCCGTAGTTAGTTCGTACTCGTGGAAGACGGAAATCATTCTTTCTCCGGGTATTATAGGAATGGATGTCGCTGTTCTTAAGAATATTAAAATTATAATCTACAAGTCCATGAATATACTTAAAAGTGATCATATATCTATGTACAAGGCGACGTTGGGACAAGGTTGGCCAGCCAAGTGACTTGAGTGCATCGGTGGATGAGGCATAGCCAGGCAAATCAAGGATAACTTTTGCTGCCTTATTTTGCAGAATCTGTAAATCGCCCATAAGTGTAGTGTTATCCTTGTCACCCCAGATAACGTCAGCATAGTCGAAAAGGGGACTAATCAAAGTGTTATACAGTGTAATCCGTGCATCTACTGGTAACAGAGGCTTGACACGTCTCAATAGGCCAATCCTTTGATTCACTTTGGTAATTAATGAATCGATTTGCTCATTCCAAGTCATGTTCTTGTGAATTTTCACGCCAAGGTACTTGATTGAATCCGAATTCTCGAGGCAAACATTATGCATACCAAGCTTGACATCATGGCAACTTTGCAATTTACGATTGCTGCCAAACAGTACGAACTTTGATTTAGACGTGTTTAAAGTTAGGTAACTGTTATCAAACCAATGGGCTAACTTGCCAAGGTCGGCATTTAGATGCGATTCAATTTCGTGGCAGCTCTTCCCACTATAGTAAAAAATAAATTACACTCTTTAGCTGTCCGATCAGCCTTGCATTTGGTTTTACTTTTTGTTTTCGCTTAATCGTTTCTTCTCAAGTTTCTCCCGCTTCCTTCTGTGCTTTTGTTGGCCGTTCAGTAGCCTTTGATTACACTGAAAAAGTTTGTCCCCTAATGTGGGAATTTACAATGAAACGTGTGAATATCTAGAAAGGCAACTGAGGACATGTACTTCTACTATTATGGAGTAAACTATTTCAAGGTAATCGTGTGTATATGTGGCACAATTAATTTTATACCATCATGCTCATTAAACATACTTTGTAAGAACCTTTTTCTCCTTTTTTGGCTTGAAAAAGGGAAAGGGACTGGGTCAGAATTGTGAGCTCAGTGTCGCTACACTTCTCAACCCAGTTGGTAGCCACCAGGTTTAAGGGGGCTATGATATTTAATTCTAATAGCATTACAATTATTTTTTAAGAACCTAGAGGAGAGAAATAAAAGGAAGCAAATAAAAAAATCCATTTTTGATTGCGTAGCGCAGCTGTTAACGTTGATCGTGACGTTTCGACCATGGTTGGCGGTGATTGGCGCAGTTTGATCCCCGCTTTGGGTGTTTTTGTTTGGAGGATTGTTTAAAATAACTATTAAAAATTACCCTAATTTCTGAAACTATGAGTGCCTGGCTTTGGACGTCAGGATCAAAATGAACCGCAACCAACTGTCTACAGTATATGAATATCAATTCACGTTAAAATGCAAAGTAATAAATTAAGGCTTTTGTCACGTCACGTCACGTCACGTCACGCAATCCTCTCCACTAACGATGTTCGTCGGGACCGGAAGGAATGAATGTGTGACGAGCCTAAAGGGCGTCAGTCCTGCCTAGTAGGTTAGTGCTTAAAGTTTCTCCAAAAGAATCTTGAATTTGG